>NC_140293.1:702297-709797 GCF_964030765.1 Micromesistius poutassou | reverse complement strand
CCTGAGGAAGTGGCTGCTGCTCAGTGACCCCGACGACCTCTCGGCAGGGGTCAAAGGTTACGTGAAGGTCAGCCTGTTGGTGCTGGCGGCGGGAGACGAACCCCCGGTGAGAGGCCGCGCACACACACACACACACACACACACACACACACACATGTGACTTTATAATGCGTGGAAGATTGTTTTGATTTGTGTTATGTTTACATGTGTATGTGTCTGTGTGTGTATGTGTGTGTGTGTGTGTGTGTGTGTGTGTGTGTGTGTGTGTGTGTGTGTGTGTGTGTGTGTGTGTGTGTGTGTGTGTGTGTGTGTGTGTGTGTGTGGGAGCAGGCGGACCAGAGGGAGTCTGTGGAGGAGAAGGAGGACATCGAGGGGAACCTCCTGAGGCCGGCCGGTCTGACCCTCAGAGGAGCTCAGTTCTCCCTGAAGGTCTTCAGAGCTGAAGACCTCCCTCAGAGTGAGTCCTCCTTTACTCCTCCTCCTGTCTCCTTTACTCTCCTCCTCCTGTCTCCTCCTCAGAGTGAGTCCTCCTCTCCTCTCCTCCTTCTGTCTCCTCCTCCTCTATCCTCCTCCTCTCCTCCTCCTCTATCCTCCTCCTCCTGTCTCCTCCTCAGAGTGAGTCCTCCTCTCCTCTCCTCCTTCTGTCTCCTCCTCCTCTATCCTCCTCCTCTCCTCCTCCTCTATCCTCCTCCTCCTGTCTCCTCCTCAGAGTGAGTCCTCCTCTCCTCTCCTCCTTCTGTCTCCTCCTCCTCTATCCTCCTCCTCTCCTCCTCCTCTATCCTCCTCCTCCTGTCTCCTCCTCAGAGTGAGTCCTCCTCTCCTCTCCTCCTTCTGTCTCCTCCTCCTCTATCCTCCTCCTCTCCTCCTCCTCTATCCTCCTCCTCCTGTCTCCTCCTCAGAGTGAGTCCTCCTCTACTCTCCTCCTATCTCTCCTCCTCCTCTCCTTCTGTCTTCTCTCATCATTTTTGCTCTCCATTTCTCAAATTCTTTTCTTTTCCTATATCTCTTCTCTCGCTCTATATTCTTTGGATATTCTGCAGCCATTTAGTTCCCCTCCCTCCCTCCCTCCCTCTTTCCTCCCTCTCCCTCCCTCCCTCCCTCCCTCCCCCTCCCCCCAGTGGACGATGCCTTCATGGACGGGATGAGGCAGGTCCTGGGCTTCGACAGCAACAGGAAGAATCTCGTCGACCCCCTGGTAGAGATCCACTTTGCAGGGAAAACCGTAAGTGTGCACAAATCACCATCATCATCATCAAGGACCCTCAGTGGTAGAGTTCACCAGTATGCTGGGGAGGGATGCACTGCAGGACAGTAGTGGTCAGGGGTTGCCCCCCCCCCCCCCAGCTGAAGGATTCTGGGTTGGATTCCCCATGTCCATATTCTATATACCATGTACTGTCTAACACCGACCTGCTCCTTACTGACCTATCTCTGTACTGTCCAACCCCTACCTGTTCCTTAATGAAATGTGTCTGAACTCACTGTAAGTTACTTTAGGTAATAGTGTCTACTACCAAATGCTAAATAATGTAAATTAATGCAAAGTAAGGAGAATCCTTGTGTCCTCAGATCTGCACCAAAGTGCTGGAGAAGAGTGCCAACCCCCAGTGGAACCAGTGCCTGTCCCTGCCCATCAGGGTGAGAACGACGCTCCTGCCAACCAATCACATCAGTCCATTACAAGGCTGGGCGAATCACACTACCCCGTCTCCAGACTGGGGGCGGGAGCAGAGACTAATGCTGTTGTTTTGTCTCCTTTTAGTTTCCCTCCATGTGTGAGAAGATGAGGCTCAGGGTCCTCGACTGGTGAGTCGGATGGTACTGTTCGATGATCATGATCGTCACGTTTGATGGCCTCATCCTCATATTACATGACATCATCATCATCATCATCATCATCCTGTTTGATGACATCATCATTGCGCTCTTCGTCTGCAGGGACCGGGCGAGTCACAATGACATCATCGGCACGGCCCACCTGTGCATGTCCAAGATATCAGCTCCTGGTGGAGAGATCGATGGTGAGAAACTGGTCTGGTCTGAACTAGTGTCAACTGGTCTGGTCTGGTCTGTACTAGTGTCAACTGGTCTGGTCTGGTCTGAACTAGTGTCAACTGGACTGGTCTGGTCTGAACTAGTGTCAACTGGACTGGTCTGGTCTGAACTAGTGTCAACTGGACTGGTCTGGTCTGAACTAGTGTCAACTGGTCTGGTCTGGTCTGAACTAGTGTCAACTGGACTGGTCTGGTCTGAACTAGTGTCAACTGGACTGGTCTGGTCTGAACTAGTGTCAACTGGACTGGTCTGGTCTGAACTAGTGTCAACTGGTCTGGTCTGGTCTGAACTAGTGTCAACTGGACTGGTCTGGTCTGAACTAGTGTCAACTGGACTGGTCTGGTCTGAACTAGTGTCAACTGGACTGGTCTGGTCTGAACTAGTGTCAACTGGTCTGGTCTGGTCTGAACTAGTGTCAACTGGACTGGTCTGGTCTGAACTAGTGTCAACTGGTCTGGTCTGGTCTGAACTTGTCTAACCTGGTCTGGTCTGGTCTGAACTAGTGTAAACTGGTCTGGTCTGAGCTAGTCTAACCTGGACTGGTCTGGTCTGAGCTAGTCTAACCTGGCCTGGTCTGGTCTGAGCTAGTCTAACCCATTTTTGTATTAACTCCTAACTGGCTGCACTGGTCTGGTCTGAGCTAGTCTAACCTGGACTGGTCTGGTCTGAGCTAGTCTAACCTGGCCTGGTCTGGTCTGAGCTAGTCTAACCTGGCCTGGTCTGGTCTGAGCTAGTCTAACCTGGCCTGGTCTGGTCTGAGCTAGTCTAACCTGTTTTTGAAGTGGCTTACATACATACATTGTCTCCCTACTTAGCTCTCTCTCGTCGACTTCCTCTCCATCTACTTCTCTTCCTGTCTTTCAGACTGAATCTCTTCAACTGAATCCTGATCAGTTCATTCGGCCTCTTGTTTGCTGCGTTGTAAATCAATCAGCACTTCTAGCATAAATAAGCTGAGGTGGTAGTTAGGTCCTATATCAGTGGGAAACCTAATCCTAGTACGGTTCAACGGTTTGGAAAACCGTTTTGGAAGAACCATGACATGGCTCATTGGACAGCAACAAAAATGTTGATGACCCTCCAAATATATCCTCCTCAATACTGCAAGTATAGGATCCTCCATCTGCACAATGGATCTCCCCTGGTCCAACGGGACACGAGACTAGACCGAGGAGGACAGAGACGACCTGACGCTGAGACGCCCCCTCCTCTGCACCGTGTGTGTGTGCTGTCCTAGCCTCTGCGTTCAGGCCTGAGCTTCTTCTTTAACCAACTAACCGGACGTTGTTGTTTAGTGTGGCTTGATTGTCATGTTGTCCAAACAGAAGCCTGCTACGTGACCGCGCTGTGACCGAACGTCACGCACAGCGCCGGCTCAGAACACTTATTGTGTTTGTGTCTTGTTTCCTGGTTCCACGCCCTTCTGGTTCTCTCCGTCGCTCACTCTTTCTTCTTCTTCTGTGCACCAGACGAGCCGTCTTCTAGGAGCCTCCAGTCTGCCAGTATGTTCATCACTTCTCTCGACCGCTTCCCCCTCCAACACTCTCTCTCTCTGACTGTCTCCACCTCTCTCTGCCATCCGGTCTGTAACTCTACCTCTCTCGACCGCTCCACTGCTCTCTCACTACCTCTCTATATCTGTCTACCTCTCTATCTCCGCACTCTCTCTCACACTCTCACTCTCACTCTCTAACTCTCTCACTCTCTCTCTCTCTAACTCTGACTCTCCCTCACCCTCTTTATTATCTCATGTTTTTGACTTGAATGTGACTGAATGAAGAATGACTTAATGAACTACTTGTAGATCAGCTCTTGACTTTCCACATTCCTGTGTCTGGAAAATCTTGAAATCATTGAAATCATTCAAAGAGATGATTGATTGATTAATTTATTGATTGATTGATTATTGATCAATGCAGGTGAGATGAGCCTGACTCCTCTGCTTCAATCTTTAATGATTGCTGTTTAATTGTTATATTTTTTTCACTTATATCTCTGATAATAAATTACTGTTTGTGTCTGCGTTAATGTGTGTGTGTGTGTGTGTGTGTGTGTGTGTATCTCTTATTGTATGTTTTTGTGTGTGTATGTATCTGTTAATGTATGTTTTTGTGTGTGTATGCTTGTGTTTGTGTCTGTGGCTATGCGTGTGCATATATGTGTGCATGTGTGTGTTGTATGTGTATGTGTGGTGGGTGCATGTTCATATATTTGTGTGTGTGCGTGTGTGTGTGTGTGTGTGTAGTTGATGACAGTCTGGGTTTCCTGCCCACCTTCGGGCCCAGCTGGGTCAACCTGTACGGGAGTCCCAGAGAATTCCACACCTTCAACGACCCCCACCACACCCTCAACCTGGGGAAGGTACCCTCCGCCTACCACCACTCCCACCTCCACCTCCCCCATTACCTCCACCTACCACCACTCCCACCTCAACCTCCCCCATTACCTCCACCACCACCACTACCTCCTCCCCCTCCCCCATTACCTCCACCCACCACCACTACCTCCTCCCCCTCCCCCATTACCTCCACCACCACCACTACCTCCTCCCCCTCCCCCATTACCTCCACCCACCACCACTCCCACCCCCACCTACCCCATTACTTCCCCCTCCAAATCAGATACCAATTACAGTTTTACTACCATTGAATACAGTAAAATGTAAAAGCTACATCCTCCATCTCTCTCCTACTCTCCACCTCCCAACTCCCCCCCCCTCTCCCTCCACCCTCCTCTCCTTTATCTCTCTCTCTCTCTCTCTCTCTCTCTCTCTCTCTCTCTCTCTCTCCATTTCCCCCCCTCTCTCTTCCTCTCTGCTCTCCTCTACCCCTCTCTCCATCCTCTTCCCCTCTCTCTCCCTTTCACCCCCCCCCCTCTCTCATCCTCTCTCTTCCCCCTCTCTCCCTCTCTCTCTCCCCCCCTCCCTCCCCTCCTCCCTGTCTCCCATGGCAGGGTGAGGGCGTGTCGTACCGCGGCCGTGTCCTAGTGGAGCTGAGCACCAAGCTGGTGGACCGGCTGGACCAGAGGACGGAGGACATCCCCTCAGACGATCTGCTGGTGGTGCAGGTGAGGAAGGCCGTCTGGACTCTGTACACCCGGGTGGATGGGACGCTCTGTTCTTTCTCTCACTCGTCTCCCTTTTCCTCGTTCTGTCCCGCTGGTCTTCCTTCTCCTCCTCCTCCCCTCCCCACCCCCTCATCTCCTCTCTTCTCTCTTCTCCTCTCCCATCTTCTCCTCACCTCTCCCCCTCCTCCCTCTCCTTTCCTCCCCTCTCATTTCCTCCGCTCTCCTCTCCTCTCCTTTCCTCTCCTCCCCTCCTCCCCTCTTCTCCCTCCTCTATCAGAAGTTCCTGAGGAAGAGGAAGTTCTCTCTGTTTGCGGCGTTCTACTCCGCTACGCTCCTGCAGGACGTAGACGACGCCGTCCAATTCGAGGTCAGCATCGGTAACTACGGCAACAAGTTTGACTACACCTGTCTGCCGCTGGCCTCCACCACCCAGTTCAGCCGCGCCGTGTTTGACGGTAGGTCAGAGGTCAAAAGGCTGTGTCGAAAACGTAATAAATAAATAAATACATTCCTAAGACTATTTGATGAGTTTATTCTATAGAAGATAGAAGATGCATTCTTACAATTGTGATATGTCATTCCAAAATATTTATTACAGAATAAATATTTATATTTATTCTGTTAAATATAAATATTAAATAAATATTAATATTTATTCTGTTGTAGAATAATTTTAACATTCTATGTTGGTGACATTTCAAGACAATGAAGACGGAATATATATATGCTCCAGTCCAACTGAAATCTGTTGTCTTTTAATTTCGAATTACACAACAGCACCACCATGTGGCAATTTCTGGTACTAGCGGTTCCATCATTTATGTTTATAGTTTTACTGCCACTACCCTGGGGTAGTGATAGGCCGGTTTTCTGGTCTACATATAGGTTGTCTGGTATATATTAATGTATATGTTAATATATGTATGTCTCTAGGTTGTCACTACTACTACCTGCCGTGGGGTAACGTTAAGCCGGTGGTGGTCTTGTCGTCAGAATGGGAGGACATCAGACCCAGGATAGAAGCTCTCAACATGCTGCTACACATCACACACAACCTGGTACCCTGTGTGTGTGTGTGTGTGTGTGTGCGTCTGTGCCTGTATGCGTGTGTGTGTGTAGTTCTGGTCTAGCATTAGCTCTTCTCTTTCCACCTCCTTCCGCCTGGCTCATGGGTTCTCTGCCCTCAGGAGTCGAACCTGCAGCGCGTCCAGCTGCTGGTGAAGGCTGCCACTGACCTGGAGGAGGTGGAGCTAGCCGTGGTCGACCTGCTAGACCAGGTCATCACCGACTGCAGGTAACCGGATAGGCTGTCTGGATTCTGATGTCATCACTTACGGACGCTGCTACTGGCTGTTTAGCCTGACCGCCGTGAAAACCATAACAAATACAGTTTCATCTCTCCCCGGTTCTCTCCATCTGTTTTTCTGTCTCCTGATGTCTTACCCTCTCTCTCCTCTGTCGTCTCCCCTCTTCCTCTCTTCTCTCTCACCGCTCTCTCCTTTTTCCTCTCTCCTCTCTCCCATCTCTCTCCTCTGTGCTTTCCTTTGTTCTGTCTCCTCTCCTCTCTCCCCTCTCCCCTCTCCCTCTCCTCTCTTCCTGTCTTCTCTCCTCTCATCTCTCTCCTCTCTCCTCTCCCCTCTCTCCTCTCCTCTCCTCTCTCCCTGTCTCTTCTCTCCTCTCCCCTCTCTCCTCTCCTCTCTCCCTGTCTCTTCTCTCCTCTCATCTCTCTCCTCTCTCCTCTCCCCTCTCTCCTCTCCCCTCTCTCCCTGTCTCTTCTCCCCGCTCATCTCTCTCCTCTCTCCTCTCTCCTCTCCCCTCTCTCCTCTCTCCTCTCCCCTCTCTCCTCTCCTCTCTCCCTGTCTCTTCTCCCCGCTCATCTCTCGTCTCTCCGTGGTCGTCTCTCCTCTCCTCTCTCCCCCTCTCCTCTCTCCGCTCTCTCGTCTCCCTCCCGCCCTCCCTTCTGCCTCCCCCCCCCCAGTCAGGAGCTGCCCTCCCTGGACCAGTGGCCGTGTGTGACCCCTCTGGACAAGTCTCTGCGTAACCTGCGCTGCCTCCACCTGCAGCAGGTGCTGTCGGGGGCGCAGAGCCTGAAACACGGCCCCCGCCACCGACCTGTCCTCCGTGCTGGAGCTGGCCCAGGACTGGGCCGCCCGCCTCCGCTCCCTGGCTGAGGAGGTAAAGGGGGGGGGGGGGGGAGAGGGGGGACAGGGGGACAGGGGGAGGGTGTAGAGGAGAGTGGGAGGGTCTAGAGGTGAGGGCGTACGGTATGGCGGTCTAGAGGTGAGGGAGAGGTGGGACGGTCTAGAGGTGAGGGAGAGAGGGTTAGAGTGGGAGGGTCTCGAGGAGAGGGGTAGAGTGGGAGGAGGGTGTAGAGGTGAG
>NC_140293.1:695836-698336 GCF_964030765.1 Micromesistius poutassou | reverse complement strand
TCTGTCTGTCTGTCATTCTCTCTATGTCGGTCTGTCTGTCTGTCTGTCTCATTCTCTCTATGTCGGTCTGTCCGTCTGTCATTCTCTCTATGTCGGTCTGTCTGTCTGTCTGTCTCATTCTCTCTATGTCGGTCTGTCCGTCTGTCATTCTCTCTATGTCTCTCTGTCTGTCTGTCTGTCATTCTCTCCTATGTCTGTCTGTCTGTCTGCCATTCTCGCTCTGTCTGTCTTTCTGCTTGTCTGTCTGTCTGCCTGCCTATCTCTCTGTCTGACCAGCTCCAACTGACCCTCCAGTCCTCAGAGCCTGGCGTGTGGACGGCAGTGATGAAGTCGGGCTATTAGTCAACAACCCCCCCCCCCTCCCCTCCCACCTCCTCCCCCATCCCGTGCTCCCCCAGGGTGGACTGGAGAGGAAGAGCGTCTTCCAGCGGTTCCTCAAGGACAAGTGGGAGGAAGCTGGACTTCTCTGAAGTACCTCATGGTTAGACGGACGTCAGGGTCATCTGGTGTCTGGAGACCCGGCCCCGCACGCGCGGCGCACACACACGCACACACAGACACACACACACACACACACACACACACACACTTGGCTCCATCACTTCCTGTTGGTGTGAGCCTGACAGGAAGTGAGCAGGTCAAGGAGAATCCTATAAACCCGCCCTGCGTGTACAGTGTGTGAACTTCACACACGCATTGAAGAGTGTGTGGACCTTACTGTAGTGTGTGTGTGTATAGTATGTGTGTGTTTCTATTTTGATATTCTATATTTGTGTGTGTAAGAGCGTGGGTTTTGTGTGTCCTGTCTCCGCCAAAAAGCACAATGCCACTATTATTGTTTGTTCTTTATTGAGTGGCACTGATCCGAATCTTTTGCTGCATTTCTTTGTTTGTGCGTGTGTGTCTTTGTATGTATATATATATATATATATAATATGTGTGTGTGTGTGTGGCGTGTGTGTGTGTGTCTCTCATGACTGGCCTCCCCCCCAGTGTAATTCTGTAATTTTCACCTCCTTTGAGCAGAAAAACACACTCCCCACACAAACACACCAGTGGGTTGTTGTGATCACTAATTAACACTGGTTGCTATAAGATCTTAGCCTTTAAAGATGGGACTTTTATTTTATCTCGTTAAAAGGGGGGGGGAGGGGGGGGGGGGGGCGGGGGGCGGGGGCCTGCGAGGAGGGCTTTTATTGTACCCGCTCGTTAAGTGCAGCCTCTTAACGACCTTTGGGTCAACCGTAAAAACAATGATGGAGAGAAATGCAGCGTATGTTGTGGCTTTAATGCTGTGGCAATTTGTTGAGAGGCTGAGGTCTTCAACAAGGCTGTGTGTGTGTTTGTGTGTGGTCTGTCTGTTTGTCTGTGTGTGTCTGTTTGTGTGTGTGTGTGTGTGTGTGTGTGAGTGTGTGTGTGTGTGTGTTGTGTGTTTGTGATCGATCAAAATGCTTGTTTGGATTTTTTTGTTATTACTTCATGAATGTCTGTACTCTGCCGATACCATAGTTTCTGTTAGTGTGTGTGTGTGTGTGTGTGTGTGTGTGTATCCACAGCGAGTTCAGTGGTTGGGTTACACAACATGTCTCTGTTGTGCTGGGAGCGTAACAATAGATAATAAAGTTAGCTTGGCGCTGTGATGATTGCTCTATAAATCTTAACACACAGGGGGCAAAGTGAGGACATTCCGTTGTTCATTGTTCATTACACACACACTTCACGTACACCCTGTACATGGGGACCTCGTGGATGGCAATGATTACCATTAAAACACACCCTATTATATGTATTACATCTTGACATAAAGTATTATCGCCCTGCTAACACATCCTGCCAAATGTTCCTTCCAACTCATCTTGCTAACCTATCCTGCTATTTTGACGCCAACTTTTCCCGCTACCATCGCTAACTCATCCCACTAATGCATTCTGCTAACTCGGGATGATAACGCCCGATATCCGGCATGGGATTAATAAAGCCAATGTTATCCTCTTCTAACTTGTCCCGGCTAACTCCTGATGCTAACAGCAACTGCTAGCTCTGAATGTGCGGTTCCTGGGGAGGGTTAACGGCCCATTGTCTGCCAATCAAAATAAAACAATCCCAGAAGAAGACTTGCTGTTGTGGGTTTGTGAGACAGGGCTCGAGTCATACACTTCTTGTGATTGGTCACATTCCCGATGAGCCAACCAACCAACCGCAACCTTCTGTATGTTGTCCTGCCGCAGTGTTTCTGCATAATCGGGACCAGAGAGGGCTGACCCCACTTGAGGACTTGTGAGCCAGACTAGCGCTGGAAACACACACACACACACACACACACACACACACACACACGCACACGCGCACACGCGCACCACGCACCACTCAGACATCTGATTCTGATTGGCTCGTGAAGGAAAGCAATTTGCCTTTCATTTCCTGGGAACATGTGCCTGTCGCCGTGGAGACGGCGGTCCCCTAAAGAGCAGTAGATGAATGGATGCCTTGCCCTAAGGCA
>NC_140293.1:688336-690836 GCF_964030765.1 Micromesistius poutassou | reverse complement strand
ATGTGCCCTTATCACACAAGTAGAGCCAGACCCAAGTTCTTTGCCAAATGCCTGCATTGAAATCGGAATGAGAGCATTTGAGTATGTATGGCGGCCAAAAGGGTCAGAACTACAACTCGTGGTGATGTGTTTTCATTTAAATCTGCGTAAAATTTGGCCTTTAAGCTTTCATTTTTCGCTGTTGTATTTTGTTTCGCCGTAGCGTGTTTCGATAACGTCCGATAATGCTTTGATCGGCCACAGTGAACATAAAGAAGGATAGATGTAGGCTTACGTTACACACCTTAAATTCACGTTCATTCACGAGATATGGATCCATACGCTGCTTTCTGAGAACTAAACTGAGACAAGATGCTTGGCCAAAATATGTTTAGCCTAAAATGTGTTGTTGAATTGAAAATGGATCAAACACCCGATAACGCGAGAGATGAAGATAGAAATGATATCAAAAGATCCTTAATAGACTGTGCTTTGACTTTGGTTCTCATTGATTTGGTTCATAATAACTGACTGTTACCAAAACGATATTTAACGCGTTAAATAGCCTGTTAAAAAGCTGTTCCAAAACGCCATTTTAAGTTTTAGAGTTGAGCAAAAGTGGCGTACCCACAGCTTTTTACGACGTCATGAAATACAACAGTGTGAAATGCGGCGTTATGAATTCTTAAACGCCACATTTGATATTGTTTTTAATCAATACTCATCGACAACCAGGTGTACATTTGACCCTTTTGGCCTTTCAGTTATTCTGCACCCTCAGCTTCAATACGTTGCAGAGTCAAACTCAGTTTCCTGTGTGTTTTCTGACTTTCTATGTCCCTTTTGTTTGTGCTGCTACTTGTCTTGACCAGGTCTCTAGTGAAAAAGAGATTCTTCAACTTTATGGGACGCTCCTGGCGGAATTAGGGTTAAATATGTTACATTTTCTTGAACTTGTCTGTTTTATACCAGCACTCTGTTTCAACCAGACACCTTAGAAGCATAACACCAGGCCGTAAACAGACAAATTATTAAAGATGAGGTAATGATGATGTCATCTAAAGGCACATTTTTATTACATTCTTTTTCGTCTTTCTTTTCATCTCTTGCTTAATCTCTCTTTCTTAATCAGTCTTTTTCGTTTTTTATTCAGGCCAGCACAGGTGCAACACATATTAATTGCACATATGCACGCAACGCACACACACACACACACACACACACACACACCTGTCCTTGGTTCACTGAGGATTCATGCGAGTCTAGGTTCAAACGTTACATTTTTAGTGTTTTTTTATCGGTGTGCTATCGTACATTGCTCAGCGGACCGCCGGCAGCTACAAGTACTCTCAGAACCCCATGCCAACTATGACTACCCGTTTCTAGAGACATATCCTTTTATGGGGTTCACTTTTATAAGCTGTTTGTGTTGTGAAAGTGTTCAGCCAGCTTGATCCTCACTTTCAGAGGTTTTTCAAATTGAAATGTGTGAATCTTATTTCAGGGCTCGGGTTTATAGGGTTGTGTTGTGGTGTGGGAATTCAGCTCAGTCCTCCCGTCAATAGGTCTTTGCTTTTAAATGTGTGGATCTTAGCTCTTCCTCACTTTGCGACGTGTGTATATACACAGTATGTGTTGTGCCCTGTGTGTTTGTGTGTGCTGTTTCTTTTCAGTGTGTACGTGTCCAATATACTTAGACTGACCCGTGTTCATACATCCCCAAAGGCCTGACTCTCTATAAAAGGCTTGTTATTTTTAATATGTGGTTATATTGTATTTTTTGTTGTGCAAAGGCCAGAGCAGGGTAAATGGTGATGTGTCGCTCTTTAGAAGTTACCCTCTGCAGTAAACTGAGAATGACCCTGATGGTTCACCGGAGCTGGTTCTAGAACTTTGAGAACCGATACATTAGAGCTGATTGGAATGTAATACAACTCAGGGGAATGAAGAACCACGGAGAGTTTTCTGAGGGGAACGTTCTTATTCTCAATGTGATGCTCTTCAACTGAGGAGAATATTCTAGTACTGATAAGAATGTTTCTAGGACTGAGCGGAATATCCCCGATCATGCTCCAGTAGGAATGGTTCCTCTTTAGCTAAGAATGTTTAGACAATGCTGAGAAGATGCTTTCATAGAGTCAATATTTCTCAGAGAGCTGGGCAGCGTAATTCGTTTCAGAATCCCCTGTCTTCTCAAAGTGCTTTCAGGGGAATCAGAAGAGCCCAGGGAGCAGAACTATTTAAACAAAAGACAGCTGCAGTATTTGTGATATTGTATTTGTAAATACAATATTGATATTGTTTTCAGTGGGGTAATTCATCCGTGTCCTGCTTTCAAAACTCTAAAGGGCGTGTGTCGTGCGCGTCGTTTTTGGACTGCTTAGAGCCGCCGTGGTTCAAATGACGCTCGTAGCGCTGAAGTCCTGAGAGAAAGACGCAGAGAGGTGGAGCTGGTTATGGGTGAAGGCAGGATGTGTGTGTCGCAAGCCACCCGAGACCTGCCGTTGAACCGAGTGTCTGG
>NC_140293.1:680836-683336 GCF_964030765.1 Micromesistius poutassou | reverse complement strand
GTGTGTGTGTGTGTGTGTGTGTGTCCCACGGCAACAGGAAGGAGCGGGGTATTTGCGGTGACGCTGTGTACAGTCACCGGCATCTCTTCCTCTCTTTGTGGTCAGCTAGGCCACGCCCCCTATGGGCCCCGCCCGCTTTTCCTGCACACCTTTTATACCCCCCCAGAGGACCTGACTCACAGTGTGTGTGTGTGTGTGTGAGTGTGTGAGGCAGGGGTCATTCAAGAGTGTGTGAAGTCCTTATAAACAAGGTCAGGGTCCTTTCCCCCTATTGGAGTGACAGACTGACAGTTACACTGCCTAGTCACACACACACACACACACACACACACACACACACACACACACACACACACACACACACACACACACACACACACACAGACCACACCCCAGACGTCCCGGGCCATGTCTAGGGTCCTTGGAGCCACAGATATTTAGAGCATGTGACAACAGCAAAGACATCAAACACGGCCCAAACACCACATAAAGAGACGGGAGAGAGAGGTCTCCTCAGAGGAGAGAGGAGAGGACCATTAATCAACGTGTGTGTGTGTGTTTGTGCGGGTGTGTATGGGCTGTTTGTGCTGTTTGTGTGTGTGTGATGTTTGTGTTTTTTTGTGTGTGTGTGTGTGCTGTTTGTGTTTTTTCTGTGTGTGTGTGTGCTGTTTGTGTTTTTTCTGTGTGTGTGTGTGTGTGTGTGCTGTTTGTGTTTTTTCTGTGTGTGTGTGTGCTGTTTGTGTTTTTTCTGTGTGTGTGTGTGTGTGTGTGTGTGTGTGTGTGTGTGGGTCCGGGGGTGTGTGTGATCGGCCATTTTAAGATGCAGAGCGAGCCGCGATGGGGGGAACTGGGCTTCCAAGATGGAGGCCAACCTTGGGCCCCCCTGGTTTTAATGATCCAGTGAAACGTGCGCGCGGTCGTTCCCTCTGGACCGCTGCGGGCGCTTAGAGGGAGGAAACAAAATGGCCGCCGCACAGCTGACTGCTTTATGAGCCCGGCACCTAACGAGCGTCTTTAAAATAATACTATCTTACCCTTTAGAAATACCATTTCAAAGAAAACAGTGGGTTGACCACACACCCCTCTCTGATGGGCCAATATCTTTTTGGAAATGAATGGTCACCTCCATAAATATATTGGCCCATTAAAGCACGGTAGAGAGTGGTGTGTCAAGCATAGAGGGGAACCGAGCAGAGTAGAGTTATGTTGTATAATAAAATGAGACTAGATGAGTGCACGGGATGAAAATGGTCAATATAAATGATAAATGAACGAGCCAGCGATGATGCCACAGTGCCACATCAACTGCGACTGGAGACTACATTAGAGATGCTGAATGCTACAGTAGATTGACCTGTCTACACACTCTACCCACTATTGTACCGCACTCCATCGCGTCTCCAGGTCGTGCCTACAGAACCGGGATCGCGACCCCGGACTTGCGGGTCATGGGTTTAGTGACTGTTAAGATGGGGTCTCGTCTCTCTCTCTCTCTCTCTCTCTCTCTCTCTCGCTCTCTCTCCACACTCTGACCGAACGGAAAGGAACATGAAACAGATCCATGCGGACGTATTTTTCCTCTGCGAAGGAAAACAGTTATTAAAGGAGCTGTGACCCCAAGCAGGAATTCCGCCCACATTCGGAACGCTGCGGAATTCCGTCCACGTCTGGAATTCCATCCACATGTGCCAGATGTTGGCCTCTGTAGTCGCTAAACACACACACACACACACCGAGCGGCAAGGCGACACACACACTTATACATGCACCACACACACACACACACACAGACGGGCCGGGCAAGCAGAGGTCAGACAGAGAGAGAGAGAGAGAGAGAGAGACCATAAGGTTATGTGTGCATTTTGTATCGTGGTATACAGATATGTTTATGAATACATGTATGAACTGCATGATCAGCCTCATGTTGAATGTGCATTAAGTTCAAAGGATGACATTATGAATGAGGTGGGCCTCCTGGATGAGGTGAGTCCCCTGGATGAGCTTATCCTCCTGGATGAGGATAGCCTTCTAGATGACCTGCATCTCCTGGATGAGTTAGGCCTCCTGGATGAGGTGAGTCCCCTGGAGGAGGTGGGGGTCCTGGATGAAGTGGGCCTCCTGGATGAGCTGAGTCCCCTGGAGGAGGTGGGGGTCCTGGATGAAGTGGGCCTCCTGGATGAGGTGAGTCCCCTGGAGGAGGTGGGGGTCCTGGATGAAGTGGGCCTCCTGGATGAGCTGAGTCCCCTGGATGAGGTGGGCCGTTCTGGAGGAGGTGGGGGTCCTGGACGAGGTGGGCCTCCTGGATGAGATGGCCCTACTTAATGAGGTTAGCCTTATGGAGGAGGTGGGGGTCCTGGATGAGGTGGGCCTCCTGGCTGAGGTGAGTCCCCTGGATGAGGTTAGCCTTCTGGAGGAGGTGGGGGTCCTGGATGAGTTATGAAAGGTTATGAAAGGTTCTTGAGGCTGGTTTAGACAACTTGGGTTTAACTTTGTTTAACCC
>NC_140293.1:670836-675836 GCF_964030765.1 Micromesistius poutassou | reverse complement strand
TGTTGTGTGACCCGAATGTCAAACCCGTCCTCCGTTCCCGACGGTCTCGGCGGCGCGGCGGGGAGCGCCGTCAGTCCATCGTCAGCGGCGCCGGTTCGACTCCCACCACGGCGACGTGAGGACAACCATCGGGACGACCAAATGATGTGGTGCGAATTGCTCAACGTAACTTCGGTCCATAATAACAAACTCGGGGCACAGAAGGCTCTTTGCTCTGAGCCGCGGGGGCGGGGGACGGGGGACGGGGGCGGGGGCGGGGGGTGGAAAGTGCTCAAAGCCCCTCCACTCGATTCGAGTTCCCACGGAGACAGCCACCGAGCGGGACGCTCGCCGCCCAACGCCTGCCTTGATCTGTTCAGAGGTCTCCACGTCGACGGTGCCGTTCGTCGTGACTATGGTTACTCTTCCCGAGATCTCGTCAGCACGGGGTCGGTTTCCAAGGGAGACGGCCCCTCGGCGGGGCCCCCGAGTCCCCCCCGCTGCGGTGCCATGGGCCCCGCCGCCGCGTTCCGCTCAGAGGTTTATACCCGACATAAAAATTCATGTGTCATCGTTACGTTTCCAAAACCGCATCGCCGAAAAAACGATGGCTTCATGGAGGCTGGTTCACCAGGACTTGAACCCCGGTCTCCGGGGTCTGGAAATCTGTTGATATTTAGTCGGTGGTAATACTTGTTCACAGAAATTCATATAATATGAAGAGAAAAATGGGGCATTAAGCGCCACTGAAACACCCGTGAGGAAGTGGTGGGTGGTTGGACTTGACCATATTATTTTCTTCCCCAATCCTCACCGAATGTTGATCCCTGTATTAGATCAACGGTACTTAAATTTGGGTTGCAGGTTTGGAAGCAGTCTCTCCTCTCTCTCCTCTCTCGCTTCGTTCTCTCCATCACTCTCTCTCTCTCGCTTCCATCTCCGGGTCTCAGCCTCTCTCCCACCTCTTTCTCTCTCTCTCCTCTCTCTCCTCTCCCGCTTCTTTCTCTCCATCACCCTCTCTCTCTCTCTCTCTCGCTCTCTCTCTCTCTCTCTCTCTCTCTCTCTCTCTCTCTCTCTCTCTCTCTATCTCTCTCTCTTCCATCCCTGGCTCTCAGTCTCTCTCCCACCTCTCTCTCTCTCTGATGATGATGATGAAGAGGAAGGGTTGGAAGGTAACTCTACTGATGGCTCCCCTGGTGCTACTTAACCTTTGAAAGAACTTTATTGGCACAGCGGAACGCGACAGGGACCTGAGCCGGCGGAGTTAACCGCTGTTTGTTGATCCCGGTTACCACGGTGACTCATCTCGTTGTGACCCCATGGATATATGGCGAGTGAGTAAGTGGATGTCACACACACACACACACACACACACACACAACCAGAACACAAACACACATACGTAGCTGAATCCAAAGTTGAACAAATAATGCTAAATCCTTACAGGCCCCTTCCCATGTTTTCCAACCAATCAAGAGCCTGCTATCATTCTTCACTCCCACCTCGTTACAGTCCATCCCCTTCACGTCAGGGACTCAGCTGCACCCGACTCCGCCCTCCGTCTGTAGACACCTCCACCACCTCCACCACCTCCACCACCTCCATCACCTCCATCACCTTCATCACCTTCATCAGGGGGATGCTGTCTCTGGGCAGACTTCAGGGAGCCATCGTCTCGGGAACAACAAAATCACCAAATCTACTGTAGGTCAGTGAATGATGTTCAGGCTCATGGGAATATATATATATATATATATATATATATATATATATATATAACATGTTACATGCAAGGTGAGAACACACAACTCTGCTGACATTCTGTTTACGTTTTTGATTCTTAAGTTGCGTCTCAAGTCTTGTTATGTTGCGTAGCCTTTTTATGAAGTTTATACAAGAGCAAATAGGCTGTGTGGTGTGGGCGAGCATAGAGGAGATCCGGTGGGGGGGGGGGGGATTATACATAGTTAGAGGTGAGATAGAAGAGAGCCAAGAATGAGGGGAGAGAAGAGGAGCAGAGAGGAGAGGACGACGAGAGAGAAGAAGAGAGAAGAGGATAGGAAAGGAGGGAATGAGGAGAGCGGAGAGGATGAGGAGAGAGGAGACGAGAGGAGATGGAGAGAGGAGATGAGAGGATAAGAGTTTGAGGAGAGAGCATAAAGGGGAGGGGAGGAGAGGGTAGATGAGAGGGGAGGCCGATAGATGAAAAGAGGTGTCATTAGGGCTCGGCACTACAGATGTACATGGTTTAGAGGTCTGGTGCTCCGGGGAGAGAGGCCAGTCCTGTGGCTGGCACAGAGGCCTCTCGTCTGGGTCAACCTCCTAACCAACTCCCCCCTTACACCCCCAAGCTCCACTTACAGCCTAAACCACTAACACACACACAGCAAACACAACCACAGACACACACACAAGCACACACATGCAAACACACACACACATGCACACGTATACATGCACACATACATACACAAATACACAAATCCAAAGTGACACGCAACCTGTGCTTTCACACATACACCAGACTCATGCCCTAGAGCTATGGGCCCCTACATATTTGAGCTCAGATACAAACAGGTAACTAAACACACACATTTAAACACACACACACACACACACACACGCACGCACGCACGCACGCACGCACGCACGCACGCACGCACGCACGCACACACGCACACACGCACACGCACGCCCACGCCCACGGCACACACACACACACACTCAAACCCACGTACAATATGACAGACATCAGTTTCCGTGCACGGCTCACGGTCTCACCTCATCCCTGGGGGTGACGAGAGAGAGAGAGACAGTGCACCTTTGATCCTGGCATGGCCACTAGAGGGAGCTGTGGGTTAACCTGCAGGCCGGACGGCTGGCTGAGCAGGGGACAACATGAGGAAAAACACCTGATGAAAACACCAGGGTGACAGACAGACACACGGACACACCCGGACATAGGGGATATTAACGAATTGAGAGAAGAGAGAGGTAGTGAAACAGAAAGAGAGAGACAGTAGGAGAGGAGGCGATGGTAGGAGAGGGGGAGACAGGCTGACCGACAAAGAGAGAGTCACAGACAAAAGGTGGAGGGACATTTTGCGAGAGACAGACTGACAGACGAAGAGAGAGAGTCACAGACAAAGGTAGAGAGAGCTTGTTCGATAGAAAGAGGCCCCTGTATTGTTGCAGTGGTACTTGGTTACAACTCGGATAAGAGGGCGACAGAGAGATTAGAAGGATGAGAACATGGAGGTAAAAGTGTTGACAGGAGGAGTTAGTCGGAGGGGGAGGAGGAGATGAATGCAAAGCAACCTATACAAGCTGTATGAGGAGCAGGAAACTCACCTGCAGTAAACTAACCTGCACTGGTAAACTCAACTACACAGGTAAACCCAGCTACAGGTACACCCAACTACACAGGTAAACCCGACTGCACAGGTACGCTCAACTACACAGGTACGCTCAACTGCACAGGTACACCCAACTACGCAGGTGAACTAAATTACACAGCTAAAATCAACTAGACAATCAACTAACTCCACTACATAGGTCAACCCGGCTACACAGTTAAATTAAACTGCAAGGGTTAAGTCCACTGCACAGTTAAACTCACCTACAAAGGTAAACCTAACTACACAGGTAAACTCACCTGCACAGGTAAACTCACCTGCACAGTTTAACCCACCTGCACGGTTAAACTGACTTGCACGGATAAACTCACCTGCACAGTTAAACTCTCCTGCACGTATAAACTCACCTGCACAGGTAAATTCAACTACAAAGGTGAACTCAGCTGCACAGTTAAACTACACTACACTCCCCTGCTGAGGTTAGGCTTTGTCTGGCTCAAACATAGTGACATGGAATGACATTTATCCACAGCGAGGGGGAGGAGGGGGATGAGGAGGAGAGTGACAGGAAGATAGATGGAGAGAGCAGAAATGATGAAGACGATGAGGAGAGACAGAATAAATGAGAGAGAGAGAAAAGTGGACCCGGAGAGAGGGGTGTAACTGGATGTGAGAATGGATGTGAGTCAAGAAGGGGGAGAGGAGGAGAGAAGGGAGGAGGAGAGGTAGAGATTGTAGGAAGAGAGGTGAGGATGAGAGGGTTGGAGGTGAGGGGAGGAGGAGAGGCAGAGAGGAGAGGAAGAGAGTGAGAGAGGAGGGGAGGAGGAGAGGAAAAGATTGTCGAAGGAGAGAGGAGAGGAGGAGAGAGGAGGTAGAGAGGAGAGGAGGGGAGGAGGAGGAGAGGAAGAGAGGGGAGGAAGGGAGGAAAGGAGAAGGAGAAGAGAGGAGGAGAGGAAGGGAGTGGGAGGAGAAGAAGCCTCATTTTGGCCGTTTTTAAGTGGTCTCTTTGTCCTCCGATTCCTCCTTTTCTCTTCCTCTTTTCTCTGCATCTCTCCGTCTCCCTTTTACCAGAAACCAGAAACCAACTGGACAGAGGGAGGGAGGGAGGGAGGGAGGGGGAGTAAAAGAGGGGTGGTTAGAAGATAAAAACTGTCTCCTCCTGGTAAGAGAATCCCTCAGCCCTTTCTTCCTCTTCTTTCTTCCCCCTCATTTTTTTCAGGGAAGAAAAAGGAACAAGTTTATCTCTCCATGCTCAATTTGGGTGAGTGAGTGTTTGTGTGTGTGTGTTTGTGTGTGTGTGTGTGTGTGTGTGTGTGTGGGTGCGTGCGTGCTTGCGTGCGTGTTTGTGTGTGTGTATGTGTATGTGTGTGTGTGAGGCAGTTTCTTTAGTTTGGTTTCTTGCTCGCCCTCTCTCGCCTTCTCTCTCGCCCATGTATTTATATACAGTTTCACAAGGTCAGACCGACTCTTTCAGTCGGCACATGAACCCTTGCTCTCTCTCTCTCTCTCTCTCTCAAACACACACACACACACACACACACACATACACACACAAATGCACGCTCACACACCGCACACACACTCACACATGCATGCATATGAATTCATGCCCCCCCAACACACACACACACACACACACACACACACACACACACACACACACAT
>NC_140293.1:663336-665836 GCF_964030765.1 Micromesistius poutassou | reverse complement strand
ACGCTAGCCGGAGCCAGCGAGGGAAGCGAACCAAGCTGTTTTACTTTAGCTCCGAGAGTTGCGTCCCGTTTTTTCGAGACGAGGAATCTGTAACCTAAGCCCCTTGGACAGATTTGTGTTTCATTTGAACAGAAATCATTTGGCTCTAGCGTTTCAGCCCAGGGTCACGCAAATGTCCATAAAACCAAAACATTAAAGTTAAAAAAGACTTAAAACTCAAACACACTGCGTGTCTTTTGAAAAGTCTGCTTTTGTTATTATCAGGCTGCAGAAAGCTGTCTCCGGTCATAGCGCACTACAACTACACTATTATATACAACGACATAGCCCTCAAACCTCGCTGTAAGGATCTGGAGCTACACTGTTGATCAAACTCGTATTTAGTGTTTATGTTTCATATGTTAGTGTTAAACACTACACTTTTATTTGATTTGATTTCAATGAAACACATACACATGCGTATGTATGTGTTTCTGATTGATGGGTGCATGTGTGTCTATGCACCCATCAATGACAGTATACCTGAGTCTCACACACACACACACACACACACACACACACACATATTTTTCTCAGGATAATTGTCTCATGAACCCGCCGTGTTTGACTATGAAGGGTGAGAGGGAGCGAGAGAGAGAGAGAGAGAGAGAGAGAGAGAGAGAGAGAGAGAGAGAGAGAGAGAGAAAGAGAGACCAAAACAACCAATGTTCTCCCAGATGTCTTCGCTTCGTGGTGGCTCAGCATTGTGTTGTTCTCACACTTTGATCTGTGTGTGTGTGTGTGTGTGTATGTGTTTGTGTGTTTATGTGTGTGTGTGTGTGTGTGTGTTTCTGTGAGGCTAGCAGTGGGATGCAAGATGTCTTAATTCACACGGGTTCACATCTCTCTCTCTCCTTCTGACTCATGGAGCGTGATTGTCTCTCGGCCTCCACCTCCGTCCTTTACTGGCATGGCGAGGAGCACGTTTTTGTGTTTCCCAGAAGCTGAGCTGGCGGCGGAGCTAACGATGAGGCCAAGGTGATGAGTGAAATTACTGGAAGCCGGGAAATTACTAAAAGCCGAGAAGGCTCATACAACATTGTGTACATTAACATGCACAGCGTAGCCAGTTTAGGGACTAATAATCCGCTAACGGTCATCCTAAAGGTCAAAGGTCCAGTGTGTATAATTCTGTACCCCCCCCCCCCCCCTTCCATTTCCAGCGAATACGGTGGCCTGTACTGGCCTATGTTGTGTAAGGTGCCAGTAGGTACTTCCAAAATGACGTCATCGTCTTTGACAGCATCAGGTAGCCGAACGTCAAGCGAGGAGTTTCCTTGATATATTTATCAGTTGTATGCATACGTTATTTTGTCTGTAAAATGATAGGTCATAGCGAGTAGATAGAAAGCGATGGGACAAATGGTTCTAAGTCTTCTTCGATCGCTCACTTAGTCATGTATGCCATTTTTGCACTGTCACCAACCAGTTTGTGAACGTTGTACTTGACAAGTGAGAATTTCCAAAATTTCTACACCCTACACCTTTGACATAGTGCTTCACATGTTCACATGCCCACTTCTTTTTGGTATTTTTGGCAATGGCTGTTACACAGAACAGGTTATCATACAGTCACTGTGTGTCAGAGACGGTTTGTGTGTTGTGTGGGAGGTTGATTGGTCAATGTATTCAACACAAAGGGGAAACTGAGTATGACACATTGCTCACATAGATAATCATCACCTCGGAAGAAATTCATCGACCAGTTCATGTTCTCGTAAACATGGTCTTTTCATATCGCAAAAATTTATGGGGAAACAAACCCTCCATCACATGCAGTAAAACCAGTATGCCACACATACACACACACACACACACACACACACACACACACACAATAAAAAGATCCCCCTCAGATTCAAACTAAGTTGAGAGCGATGGATTGAGAGAGGGAGAGAGAGACAGAGAGACAGAGAGAGAGACAAAGAGAGAACAGGAGAAACATCTGTCCAGCAGATTTACATTGTTCCACTTCTGCTCTTTCATCCTCCGTTCATCTGAAGAACATCAAGAGCAGTTCATGGAGATGTCAGGAGAGAGAGGGAAAGAGAAGGAGAAAGAAAGAGAGACCGTTTCGATCTTGATTGACTTATGTTTTTTACTATTAGATTCTTGTATTTTGTTTGATTTTGATATCATATATTACCTTTTGTCCTTTGGCAATTAAAACGTCAGTTTCCCATGCCCTTTGAATCCTGAGAGAGAGAGAGAGAGAGAGAGAGAGAGAGAGAGAGAGAGAGAGAGAGAGAGAGAGAGAGAGAGAGAGAGAGAGAGAGAGAGAGAGAGAGAGAGAGAAAACAGCCTGCATCAACAGTTGAGTTGGCAGCTACTGATACAACTCTGATACAATATGTATTTACAAACATACTCTCTCATACACACACACACACACACACACACACACACACACACACATACATACACACACCCATGCACACACACACACACACACACACACACA
>NC_140293.1:662043-663136 GCF_964030765.1 Micromesistius poutassou | reverse complement strand
CCTTGTACAACCATAGTCTTCTACCGGTTCTGGACAGGACAGGATTTAGAGGCTTAGGACCGGTTATGGAATTAGGATGGTGGTTTATAGGGTTAGGACAACATTTAGAGGGTTAGGGCATGGTTTACAGAGTAAGGACCGGGTTATGAGGGTTAGGACGTGGTTTAGAGGGTAAGGACATGGTTGAGGGGGTAAGGACATGGTTTAGAGTGTTAGGTACATGGTTTACGGGGTCAGTATGGGGGTCTAGGGAGACGTGAGCTGGCCGCAGAGGAACTATAAGTCATTCTGTTATGAGTGGCTTGTGCACAGCTCAGTTGCTGAAGCACGTAGGCAAGCACACACGCATGCCACGCTGACACATTGTGACACACATTGCCACACTGCCAAACACATACCCACACACTCTGTCACACAATACCACACACTCACACTCACACACACACACACACACGTACACACAACGTCAGACGGACGGAGGAGGAAGACATTTAAGTGATTCAAGCACCACATGGAATATACAGTAACCCACTCAGTGGTTCAACCCCAGAATCACCTCTCACTTCCCATAAAGTCACATTTCCAAAGAAACACAGAGATGTTGGAGTAAGGTTCCGGTGTGTCCGGTGTTTGTGAGAATGTGTGTGTGTGTGTGTGTGTGTGTGTGTGTGTGTGTGTGTGTGTGTGTGTGTGTGTGTGTGTGTGTGTGTGTGTGTGTGTGTGTGTGTGTGTGTGTGTTTGATTACATCCATTCATGAGTAACTTCAACTTGATGCATTTGTATGTGTGTGTGTGTGTGTGTGTGTGTAATTGTAGGCTTATGACATCAACTCTTATTTGTGTGTTTCAATTGGGGCTGACTAACTCTGACTAACTTTGTGTGTGTGTGTGTGTGTGTGTGTGTGTGTGTGTGTGTGTGTGTGTGTGTGTGTGTGTGTGTGTGTGTGGAAGCTTCCCATTACAACCACAGTCCCCTACTGGTTCTGCTGGGAGCTGCCCAGTACGACCACAGTCTTAGTAGTAGACTGCTCCTGACCTGGGGTGCATGGTTGACTCTTGTTCGGTGTGTGTGTGTGTGTGTGTGTGTTTGTGT
>NC_140293.1:652043-657043 GCF_964030765.1 Micromesistius poutassou | reverse complement strand
TGTGTGTGTGTGTGTGTGTGTGTGAGTGTGTGTGTGTGCGTGTGTGTGTGTGTTTGGGCATATGGCAATAACAAAATTTCACGGTTATATTTCAAAGTATATCTGAGCTCAAATATTACGGTAAAAGTAGTGAATATTTCCAGATTTCTTACTACTACTTAACGTGGTGATGTCACCAATTCCAATTATCTCCAACGAGCCTACCTTTCAGTTTCTCCCTATTGTCCTCTGATGGGTGCATTCCATTTCCGTTTCCTCATTCAAAACCATCGTCTTGTTTGTTGACTCTCGTGCACACCCCGGCCTACGTGCACTTACCCCCCGTGCACGATCGAGTGTGTGCACGTGACGACGCGTGGTGTGCAGCTCCCATGCTGTCCAGTTGGTGTAGGACCTATCTTGCTCCTGTGATGTGAACACACACACACACACACGCACGCACACGCACACGCACACGCACACACATGCACAGTGTTGAGAAGATGTTATCTGTCTTTTAGATTTCTGATACCAGCAAACAATCGTTAATGAAACATCCATGTATGTGTGTGTGTGTGTGTGTGTGTGTGTGTGTGTGTTATGACAGTGTTGTGTTGGCCATTAGCAGAGTGTTGATTTTCTGTAGAATGACATCACTGAAGCAAGGACGCTGTTGTGTCTGTACGCTGTTGCTAGGTTCAACTGGTGGGACACAATAGGGTGTGTGTGTGTGTGTGTGTGTGCGCGTGTGTGTGTGTGCGTGGGCGTGTGTGTAGGATGTCGAGGCTCTACACTAAAACTGCCGTCTCGGTGTGACGAACATCCTTTAGCTCGGTGCCGCGATGTTTCACACACTGAGCAGGATAATCCATCATCCCACACACACTGACATCATGACCACACACACACCCTTACTTACTTTCACACACACACACACACACACACACACACACACACACACACACGCACACGCACACGCACACGCACACGCACACGCACACACGCACACGCACATGCGCACGCACACACACACACACACACACACACATTATTATTTTCATCTGCATTGAGTCATTTATCCAAAGTGACCCACAGTAGTGGCAACAATTGAAGCGTGCAACCAAATATTGGAGTGGCTTCAAAATAAAAGTCTGGGACAAGTTGCTGTACAGAGCACAGCGTCGCGACAAAGGAGAGACCCGCAAGGTGAGGAGAAAGAGGATGGAGAGAAAGAGACACGGGAGTACCGCGTGATGTCATTATCTAATCACCATTAAATAAACACCCCCTGCTATTATGATGTCACGGGGGAGAGCCCTGGTAGTGTGATGTCATGGGGAGACGGATCCCTTTTCACGATGATGTCAGAAGAGAGGGACCCCTTCTAGCAGGTCAAGTCCCTTTTGTTTACATAGCACATTTAAATACAGGAGTTGACCCAAAGCGCTTCACATGGCAAAATAGAGAAGAGCAAGTAAAATACAGTAAACAAAATTGAAGAAGTAAGAATTCAAACAGAGATTTAAAAAAAATAGCAGCAATGGGGGAAAGGAGGGGGTGTTAAAGGTTGTTAAAAGCAAGAGAGAAAAGGTAGGATTTTAGGTTTTAGACTTGAAAATGCCAAGGGTGGTATAAAGGACTTAATATGGGGTGGAAGGGGATTCCATAAATTAGGGCCAGCGACAGAGAATGCATGACGCTATGATGACATCACGAGAGAGGGACCCCTTCTAAGATGATGTCATCAGAGAGATAGCCCTGCTATGGCTTTATCAGAGAATTACCAATTTCAAAATGATGCAAAAGCTTTGACGATGTACTGCCACTGTCTGTGTGTGTGTGTGTGTGTGTGTGTGTGTGTGTGAGAGTGTGTGTGTGTGTGTGTGTGTGGGTGCGCAGTTGGAATTGGCGAGTGTGTGTGTGTGTGTGTGTGTGTGTGTGTGTGTGTGTGTGTGTGTGTGTGTCTTCTTCTAAAACTTTCCAACAAGCCTTCCATGGAAACTAGGGTCTCTGTTTTCACTGTACCGAATCAGAGCTCCTTCACTGCTGGCTCCATCCAGGAAACTGTGTGTGTCTGTGTGCGTGTGTGTGTGTGTCTGTGTGTGTGTGTGTGTGTGTGTGCGTGTGCATGCATGCATGCATGCATGCGTGTGTGTGTGTGTGTGTGTGTGTGCGTGTGTGCGCGTGTGTGTGTGCGTGCATGAGGGGCTGAGAGGGATGACCTCACGTGTTTCATATTAACAGCAGAATGTGATCAGCAGAACGTGAAGCCCGATGACTGGTTGTGGTCCAGCACCCAGCGGGGCGGCTGTCCCCGGCAATCGAAGGGCCCCCGCTGCAGGGCCCGACTTCACCGCCGCATGAGAGGCCTCTGGGGTCTGGGAGCCTATAGTGGTTTGGGTGCGCCGTTCCCCAGCTCTGGGCATAATCCCCCCATGAACCACACACACCCATCTCTCAGCTGTAGCCACGGCACAGCGGGGTAACCCCCCCCAACCCCCCCCAACCCCCCCCCACCCATACCAACTCCTCAATGACCTCTGTCATCAGATGGAAGTGTCTTAATTACACAGAGAGAGAGAGAGAGAGAGAGATTTGTCCCAAAGAAGCATGCACAGACTCACACACTTACACACACACACACACACACACACACACACTCAAACGCACACACACACACACAGACGAAGAGGGCCCTGGTGAGTGTGTGTTCTCTTCATAACACAGTAGAGCTATTGTTGGTCTAAATGAATTTATCTTGTTTGCTTTGAGAAGCCCCGAGCCAACCTGCTAACTCTTTACTGGCTGTGTGTGTGTGCGTGTGTGTGTGTGTGTGTGTGTGTGCGTGTGGGTGGTTGTCGGCTGCCCTCAACTCTATGATTTGTAAAAGAGGCCATTGTGATTATTAGTTGACGTTTTAATTGTAGCTGTTATGTTAATGTGCTTTTGGACATGTAACAGTACGTTCACCCAGACGAGCCCCACTCAATGCCAGCCCAGGAATGTGTGTGTGTGTGTGTTTGTGTGTCTGTCTGTCAATGTGTGTGTGTGTGTGTGTGTGCTTGTGTGTGCATGTGTGTGCGTGTGTGCGTGCGTGTATGTGTGTGTGCGTGTGTGTGTGTGTGTGTGTGTGTGTGTGTGTGTGAGTGTGTGTGTGTGAGTGTGTGCGTGTGTATGCGTGTGTGTGTATGTATGCGTGTGTGTGTGTGTGTGTGTGCGTGTGTGTGCATGTGTGTGCGTGTGTGTGTGTGTGTGTGTGTGTGTGTGTGCAGGAGAGAGGAGACAGAGGATAATTAGTTTAATAACCAAAAACGCTCGACTCTAAATCCTCTCCAGATCTCAGAGAAAACACGCTGCTCTGCTTTTATACCTAAAGCACGCGGCTGCTCCAAGGCTGGATTAGTTCCCCAAGGGGCCTTGGGCACTGGAGCTAACCCCCCCACCCCCACACCCCACCTCCCAACCCCCACCACCACATTCACCACCACCACCACCACCCCCACCACCGGCCCCATTACAACATGATTGTCATTGAGAATCGTTTTGTAGTCATTTTTCAAACATCTTTATCAAACATTTTAGATTTTTGATGCTGTTCATCATTCATCATTTATGAAAATCAAACACATCTCACTGGCAGCTTCTAGAGTCAAACGTCATTTCCTTTAATGCCAGAAAGACGTTTGGTCATTCACGCTCTTAATGAACGACGTCCTGTGGAACTTAAAAGGTGACGACGGGTCTGATGGGCCTGGCGGTGCTGAGGAGACGGTCCCTGCTCTCTGTAGAGCCGTCGTTTGGTCCATAACTCAACACAATAGGCTGTAGACGACAAAGGAGCACTACACTGGCCCTAACGCAAATCAACCACACACGTCAACTTTCAAAATTGTCCCGACTATAGAAAACGAGATTTAAAAAAAAAAAGATTGAAATAAGAAGTATCCAACGGAATTGGATAATTAAGAGGGTCAAGCTTTGTGTCATGTCTGTGGTGCACATTAGATTGTTTTCCCCCGTGTTGAAGGGCCCTAACGCGCTCAAAGACCCCTGGGAACGTCCGCTGATGCACACATGGCAGCTGGGCTGGGCTGCTCTGCTGTCATACATAAAGGACACAGAGCATGGCCTCGTATTTGTAGCATGACACAAACGACCAGAAACATATTGTTTTAACAGCGCAAAAGCCAGGTGTGAACGAAGCAGGTTTTATTTTCTTTGCTCGCTACAAGTGTATAATGGATATGGAAATCCAAATATTTTGCGTTGGACATGACACACGCATGTTCTTTGGGATTCAGACGACCTCTGGCGCTTATTTTTCCTTAGTTAGTTACTTAGTTACTTACTAGCCTAGCCATAGCGATCACAAAGAGGACTCTGCTGAGGTCTGCGCCGACTTAAATGATGCAAAACCAACAGAGGACGATTTGAGTGTCCCTGGCACTGTATTTCTGGGCGTGCACAGGACTCGGCGCACGCAAGAAAGAAAGTATGAAATCTGTGTATTTTTTTTTTTGCATGATGTTTAAACAGTGCATAGCCCAAGGGTTTTTCTGTTGGTTCAAAGCAATTTTCCTGAGAGTGAGCGCACACGAACATGCTTAGAGTTCACACTCAGTACACTGCCATCATTAACCAGGCGTGGTTCTATGATGCTCAGAAATACCTGTATAAAAAAAAAAAAAAAAAGATTTTCCATTCAGAATTCTGAGTTTGTTTCATTCATGTATATTACAGGGAAAGTGCAACAAAATTTGCATTTTAATTTTGTTCAACTGCAGTGTACAGGAAACAAATGTAGCACAGTCAGTATTTTTGCATGCACAGCTTAATCGGATTAAAGCCATAGTTCGACTATTCTCTGCAATTGGACAACTGCAATTGTCTGAGTATACATGGTGGTGAGTAAACCGATTCATTGGCCGAAGCATGTCATGCCCCGGTACGATAGGTGGTGCTGTAAGCATTTCAATTTTTGGGTGAAATCGAAGCGTAGCGTGTGTGTGCTTCCACCTTTT
>NC_140293.1:642043-647043 GCF_964030765.1 Micromesistius poutassou | reverse complement strand
AGTCTACTAGTGTTGTAACTTTGCTTCACAGTACATTCTTTAACGACTGCTAAGAATCTACTTTTAATTATCTGTGTTTTTTTTGTCAAACTATGAATATAGATACATATATATGAAATATTACTCTGAGCGTATTTTTTTATATTTTATTACAGGAATATATTTAACACGGTGACGAAGACCATGAGAGCAGAAAGAACCAGAAAACAAAATGGTTTTCAAACTAAATGACAATTTCCTTTTTTTCCATAAGAACAAATACAAATAATATGTACAGGTTGTGTGAAACAAATATGAACTGAAAATAAAGAAATGTATTCTCACGGCAAAACAAACAAAAACAATCTCGCAAGTGCTTTACGTTATCAAATAAAACGCAAAATAAAACCATCATTCTGAGTAAGGGAACAAAAATGTATGAACAGTGATCAAATCAACAATATTAACATTTTAAACACGGCTTACAATATGACTGAAATACATAGTATTCTAAATACATCCAATATTTACCAACAAACTCTGTAATTTAGGCTAAAAAAAGGAACCAAAACCTCTAAATCTTTAATAGAATAAAAAATAGGATTTCAAATGTCTCATGACAATAATATTAATTGTATAATAACATTAATATTAGGTTATTAGTAGATGTAAATAGCTGGTTTTTCTCACGGCTATAGAATAATATATTATACAAGTTAACACTATAACCTATTCACGCTCTCTTGGCTTTCACAAAAGCAAATATTTTATCAGCTACAATTTTATATTTAACATGAAAGAAATAGCTAATTTTCAACACAAACTATTGTAGCTATCTAGGACTCCCATTTTAGAAAAAAAGTACATAAGAAAAGCAGCAATATAAATCTGTTTTCATATTCTAGGCAAGGTGAATTAATTAAGAAGTGGTGTGGTCGGTAGGCTATAACAACGCAAAACCTGCCCAATAAGAAGAAGCCTTTTGTGCTAGGCCCCGCCTCCCCAACTATCTAATAGGGTCCTTCCTCTTGGGGTTTCTGCTTGAAACTTCCCGAATGTCCCAGTGTTCTGGAGCTTAAGAGTTCTCGAGTTCCGTCATTGGGGATTGGAAGAGAACCCACGAAGTACGGAAATCTGAATTTGTTTTCATTTGTGCAATCGCCATCGACAGCCACCTCACTCTCGTCGTTTGTCACAGTCCAAACCAAACGTGTGAATGATTTCTCTTTCTTCTTTTGCATTCTTAGCGTTGATTGAAGGAGCAGCAAGAAATAAATGTCACCTTCCCCGAAGAACTCAGATCGGAAGCCCAGAGGAGACAAACTTAACACAAACAACAAACAGAACAAGAGCGCAACAGTCAAGCAGCATGTATGTATGATTTCTTCTTTCCCTCCTCTTTTCCGTATTCCCCTCTCTCTCTTTCTCTCTCTCTCTCGTCATTTATCTTACGTAGCTTAGGAATTGGTGCCACGTGTCCTAACAAACTGTCAGTATCTCCTTCAAAGCGCAAAAGTCACTGGAAGAAATCAGCCTCGATCCTCCATGGTATGCCTGGAGAAGAGGAAGGTTAAAAAGTTTTCTAAGCACAACAGGAAGGTAATAGTTCACAACTGGTTTACATTACTCTTCGTTGTCATGTGGCACTAGTTTGTGGCATCCCCTTAAAGCCATCTCACGTCCTCGGAGAGATGTTTACGAAAAAGTACAATTTCTCAAGGAATTTGGTCGGTTTGCTTATTGCAGGGACCTCCTACAGCCTTGTTATAAAACAAGCGCCACAGCGTTCAGAGCAACGTTGACCTTGGACTGACCCTGGGGCAACTTTGGGAAGCTCTTGAGAAAGTATCGTGTTCTGGAAAATTCCAAAACAAACCTTACCAGACTTTTGTCTTCTATCGAGCAAGCGTTAAATTGTTAGCTAACCCAATTGGCTTAACCCAGGAATAACTTGCTTCATGTTCCCTAGGCTTGGACTCTGATGAGGAACATTTTGCAATTATGAATGACAACGTTTAAGACAAGAATTGGTCCACAGTTTTCAGAAAACTGTCACTGAAAACAAGTGCAAGTCATTCAGTAAAGAAAAAGTAAAGGCATGAAATGTAACTAATATTATGCCTCGCACCTGAGTTTGTACACACCATTGAGACGGTATGTGGCTGGAGTAATATGGCATGCAGTGTAAGTGGGCAGTCTTGGAAATGAGCTAAGAGCTATCTTGTAGCTAAAGAGAAGTTCCTAGCTATTACGGTATTGGGGAAGGTCTACTCTGACCTTTCACCACTGGAAACTATAGCTAGACCAAAACATTTGAAGATATATCATGTTTGGTTAATTGAAAAGGCACACGTATTCAATGCTTAAGGTCAACCAGAACAGGACTGAATCCTAAGCGTTCAAATGACTGAATTAATTTGTATGGAGAAATGGCTAAGCTAACAAATTAGCTTGTCTAGCTTTTCATCAGTGCGCCCTCTGTGAGTTTGGAGGGCAATTTGCACGTGACAAAAAGCTTGTCAAACCGTAACAAGGCTTGAAATGTGTGACGTCCATCAATACAAAACTGAATGGCATAAGCAAAAAGTTTCATACTAAACACTAAGGCCCGGTTCCTTAATATCCTCATTCCAACCTATTGAGTTTACATTCTATGTTTATTTTTACATTGTATATGTCATCTTATGCTGGCGAAATCTCTCAACAGTTCTTAGGTTTAAATTTGACTCTAAAACCAGACGCTCTGCAAAACATTTGTTCTCGGTTCTGAGGTCGGTCGGATTAAAGTTCTCCAAACAATGTCCTTTCCTCTGCGGGATATCATGTGTGTCGGTTTGTGCCATCCGTTACCAAGCTTCCTTCTGTGCTGGGGGGGGATTATCTCTAAGGATCTCTAATTATATTTATCTCACATAACTACATCAATATGCCCATAAGCTCCTTCTAATGGGCCTAAGTCACCTAGCGGCTAACTCGGTTCTAATCGCTACCTGGGTGGGGGACTGCACACTCAGTTCCCTGCCACCCAGCTCAGGAACCAAGACGGCTGCAAGGGGTGAACAAAGCCCATAGCAACCCACTCTTAGGGAACCGATCGGAGTGCACTAAATCAGCACGGTCTCCTCGCACGTGTGTGTGTGTGTGTGTGTGTGTGCAGGTTCTCCCCTCCTAAGCATCCACAGGCCACAGGTGTCCACTGGGACTCTGGGAAGAGAGTCTGTCTGCGATGACGACGAGGTGACGGCGGCAACGTGTGGCGTGACAAACCAGCTCTGAACCCGCCTCCCATACCCTGCTCGACCAATCCACATTGTCCTCTGATTGGGAATGAAAACAAGATGCCGACCGGCGCTGCATCTTTCACCCTATACCCTGTTTGATTCCAGTCAACCTGTATAACCTTCTGCATCTCTCCCTCACTAACACACCACTAAACTACCCCCCCCCCCCGCCCCACCCACCCGCCCACCCTCCCACTCCCATTACCAGCTGTGCCGCTCAATCTTCACCTCTACATTATATGATATAGCTTTGTGTTTCTCAGACGTCGTGAACGTTTCCTGAAGACAAGAGGAAGCTTGGGAGGGGTGGGGGGGGGGGGGTGGATGGGGGGGGGGGTCGCCGTCTTCCAGAAGTGATCAAAAGAACGCGAGACAACAGAAGAAATGAACGCGGGGGGGGGAGGGAGGTGAGACCACCCAAACGAGAGCTCCCACCCAGCTCTCTCTCTCTCTCTGGGGAGGGGGGGGGGGGGGGGGGGGGTGGAGACCCACCAAACAGCAGGGCTCGGCTCAGAAGAGGACAATGTCTATCATCCGCCTCTGCGTCTCCATCATCCCTCCATCTCTCTCCTCTCACCCCCCCCCCCCCCCTTCCCCCCCCTACTGTGTCCTCATCTCCTCCCCCCCCTCCCTCGTCTCCTCCTCCCCCCCCCTTTAGAGCCTCCCTCTCTCTCTTCCTCTCCTCTAGACGGCGGCGCCCGCCAGCAGCTGGTCCGTCTTGGCCATGACGGCGATCTCGTTCTGGTTGGAGTCCAGGCCGTAGAACTTGACCTTGAGCCCGTCCACGGGGTGCACCACGGGCACGGTGACCACGCGCGGGAAGCCGCGCGACGCCAGCTCGAAGCGGCCCGTGCCGGCCAGCTCGATGGCCAGGATGCGGAGGAAGAGCGTGGCCAGCTGCTTGCCCAGGCAGGAGCGCACGCCGCCGCCGAACGGCAGGTAGTGGAAGCGGCCCTCGCGGTCCTCGCCCCGCTCCTGGCTGAAGCGGTCGGGGTCGAAGGCCTCCACGTCCTTGAAGACGGCCGAGGTGTCGTGGGTGTCCCGGATGCTGTACATCACGCTCCAGCCCTTGGGGATTTGGACCCCCTGGAGGGAGGGAGAGGGAGAGGGAGAGGGAGAGGGAGAGGGAGAGGGAGAGGGAGAGGGAGAGGGAGGGAAAAGGTTGCTTGTTAAGATTGCTTATTCCGTATGAAAGTGACTGAAGTTTGTAAAGGGGGATAAGGAGGGAGGGAGGAGGTGGAGACCTGACGTTTGGGGAGCTTAGAATGAAACAGCAAGACAAAGGGGAGAAGAGCTTGTGTGTGTGTGTGTGTGTGTGTGTGTGTGTGTGTGTGTGTGTGTGTGTGTGTGTGTGTGTGTTGAGAGAGTGTGTGTTGCGGGGGGGGGGGGTCTGTGTGTGTGTGTGTGTGTGTGTGTGTGTCTGTGTTCGGTGATGAATGACTAATAGGAGATTGAAGGACGGACTGAATCAACAGCATTATTATCTGAAGTGTGAGGACCCAGATCAGGGGGGAGACCACACACGCGCTCACCAAACACTCAACACACACACGCTCAAAAGATTAGCTCCCCGGTCCCCCTGTCTGGCACTGAGCCTCTCCAAGAATGAACAATTCCAGAAAGAAAGGAGAAGAAAGGATGACATCTGCGGGGATCATTTTGAAAGAGGAGGGGGAGTGCAGAGAAAGGACTAGCTCGCTTCCGTTCAAACGCTGCACGTTTCAATGTGAAACATCGTGA
>NC_140293.1:617772-635272 GCF_964030765.1 Micromesistius poutassou | reverse complement strand
ACACACACACACACACACACACACACACACACACACACACACACACACACACGCACACACACACTCCCCCAAAAATTCAGACATACACACCTTTAAGTGTTTTAACAATAAACACAAGTCCTTCGCTCTGACGCTGTACATTTAATTACCTTCATTTATCACACACACACACACACACACACACACACACACCACTGATTATAATCATTTAAAGGTGTGTGTGTGTGTGTGTGTGTGTGTTCAACACGGATTCTGCAGGAAAAAGCAGTGGCAATGCACGCTGTGTACTCCTCCTCCATTGCCAACCGTAGGGTTCAATACAAGTGTAGTAACAGTTGTATTGTCCGTTCTACATCCACATACTACACACATAGACACAGACACATACATAAGTGGGGAAAAAAGGAAGGAAGTGAAAGATAACAAACACACACATCCACACCACACAGTATGCACATGTGATCACGTTTGTAAAGTAACACACACCTTCTAGTGTCTGGATATCCTCTCATATGATCCTGAACCTCAGACTAGACACACACACACACACACACACACACACACACACACACACACACACACACACACACACACACACACACACACACACACACACACACACACACACACACACACACACACACCACAGAGGTCAACGACCAGGGGGTGTGATTGACCGTGAAATGGGTTAATTCTATTTACATGTCCTGAGCACACACACACGCACACACAAACACACACACACACACACACACACACACACACACAGGTGTATGTGTGACAAGGGCAGCTTTGTCTTTGATTTCAACACACAACTGGAAACAATTAGCTAGGAGAGGGGAACAGGAGAGACGAGAGGACAGATGCGAGAGGAGAGGAAAGAGGAGAGATACGTGTGGAGAAGGTGGATTTATTTGAATTAGGTATTTCCCATGTTAATGACATAAGACTGAATAATGCGTTTGTTGCGTGCGCGTGTGTACACGCGTGTGCGTGTGTACGTGGCATGGAGACATTCCTGCCTGCTTATCCGTGTTAAGAAGCCATACCGGTAAGGACATGTAAGGAACAGCCTGACACAGAGAACTGGCTGGTGCAGAAATAAACAGAGAAACACACGACACACACACACACACAAACTTAAGACACTGCACACACTTAAGACATCTAGCCTACTAAAACACGCAAGACACAGACTATGTTAGTACAGCAACAGCAGCAGGTACAGGAGAAGGACCTAAGACCACTATGCTCTGCTGCCATGATTCAAATATACAATGAGAGTGGTTATTGGTTTAGTTGTGGCAGATTAAAAAAGTGGGGTAAACCAACCAGACCATATGTACGACTGGGGCTAGCAAATGTGCGTCCCCTTTGCTTAAACAAGTGGAAGCCATAACAGTGTCCGGTTTCACCTCAACCACATCACAAGGGAGCAGGGCACCCCAGAATGTGCTTTTGTTACACACTCCCAACGCCGTCGCAGATACGCAGTGTCGGGTTACCTGACAGAGACTAGCGTTACCCAGCATGCAATAGGTGAGTGACTTAATGGCCACACGGAGACATCCGAGTACTTAGTGGCGGACGTGCCTCACCCCTGTCACATGCTGAGGTCTGGTTCCCTGCGGTTCATAAGGTCAAAGGTTAACAGGGTCGGCCCTGGGGGTTCAAAGGGGGGGGCGGGGGTGAGGGGGGGGGGGGGGCGGGGGGGGGCCAACTCAGTTCACAGCACTCTGCTACCACGGCAACGCAGGCGTGTACTCACCGACAGTGTGGCGTGTTCAACGGGCATCCCCTACGGTACGACATGTACAGCCGTCAATTCAACGCTCAGGGAAAGCATCGAATGAAGCATTCTGTTGACCGCGGCCATGACGACAGTGCAACACACCAGGAAGTAGGATTCAACCGGTTGACCGCGGCCATGACAACAAAGCAACACACCAGGAAGTAGGATTCAACCGGTTGACCGCGGCCATGACAACAAAGCAACACACCAGGAAGTAGGATTCAACCGGTTGACCGTAGTCATGCAAACACACCAGGAAGTAGGGCTAGTTCTGTGGACTGTAGTCATGACAGCGACCACGCCAGGCCACGCCAGGAAGTAGGGATCATTCAGTTGAACGTTGTCATGACAACACACCCGCACAACAGGAAGTCAAGGCGTCCTTCTTTTCACTGTAGTCAGGACAACACAACTAGTTGTTCGACATCATGCCAACACAACCAGTGTGTTGGTAGTCATGCCAACACAGTCAGTCGTGGTAGTCACGGTAACACAGCCAGTCGTTGGTACTTGACTGATCTGGAATATTCTATTATATCCTCGAATATTCTACTATTGGTACTATAAGTCAAATTTAGGGACTATAACTTTTGTATATTTTACTATCGGTACTATAACTAGTATATCCTCCTATCTGAATTATAACTCTAGTATATTCTAGTATTCTAGTAGTGGTACCATCACAAGTTTATTCAATTATTGGTACCATAACCATTGTATTCTACCCTTGTTAATATAAAAAGTATATTCTATTTTATTTTTATTTATTTATCCTTCATTTAACCATTTAATTCCAATCATGTTATTTAATTCTATACGTCTTCTACTTATCTTGTTGCTGCAGGGTCAGCTGCTTTCTGGGGGCCAGCTAGTCAGGTGTTTACATCCTCTTGACCTACTTAAGAGGCCCTGCAGGGTGTGTGTCTGTGTGTCTGTGTGCGTGCGTGTGTGTGGGGAGGCTAGAGAACACTTAGCTCCATCACTGTGTGTGTTGAGCCTTATCGCCTGTAACAGACTTAGAGCTAATCTGAGCTCTAAGAGCTAGCCTGATCCGCTGCAAGCTCACCCAGCCTGACCGCAAGAGTGAGAGTGCGCGTGTGTGTGTGTGTGTGTGTGTGTGTGTGTGTGTGTGTGTGTGTGTGTGTGTGTGTGTGTGTGTGTGTGTGTGTGTGTGTGTGTGTGTGTGTGTGTGTGTGTGTGTGGGGTCCTAAGCCAGTCATCTGATAGAGGTAGGGTAGCATGGTACGGTATGTAAGTCTGTTTGTTTTACTTAACAGAGACACTTCCTGTGTGCATATATGTATAATAATCTTCTATACCTAACATTGTACTGCTGTTATATATCAAAACAACATACATCTCTCCACATCTATACACTACATACATACGTACGTTCGTACGTACGTATCTGAGTGGTATATGATGTTTGATGTATTATAACAAAGTGAATCCATTTCTCTTACATGATTGTGAAATTCACTTCATCACGTTGATTTTTCATCAATTGGTGGAAGCGACATTTGACTAGGGCTGGGCGATATGGCTGAAAACTGTATCACGATATAAGTGTTTCACATCGGTCGATATCGATAATTATTGATAAAAAAATTTTTTTAAAGAACCAGGAGAAAAATAAACGTAAACAGTTTTATTTTAAACTTAACCTTCCCCTGATTGTAGGCAGACAGGGAAAAGGAATGTCAACACAACCATGGAAAACTCAAATAAATATAAACATAAGTCTGAATAAAAATGAACATCACAATGAAAACTTAACAATTATCAATTATAAAGTGCTCAAAAACATGTGCTACAAAAATGTGTTCTAAAAACATTTGCAGTGTTAAATGTAAACATAAGAGATGAGATCATGAGATCACTATTGGTAGGTTACTACCAATTACTTGGTAGGTGGATTAAAGCTTATCTTCAACCTGGAGTCCCTAGAGCATGTAACATATGGATGTCATTGTTGTTGGGACATGGAAATATGTCCAGTACGGTCATGAACCATCATCCATGTTGTAAAGATCGCTAGTTAGCATGTTCGCTAACTAGCGATTAGCGCGAGACGAGATGGCGCAGCCAAACTTGATACTGTTACATGATTGGCCATTGGCGTGTCGCTCCATACGTTGCTCTCCACAGGTATCAGAGGCTTCGCAACCTCTGGTTCAAAGCGGAGCTAGACTCTTTGCTCCGTTAACTTCCAACGAGGAAAAAAATGATCGAAACCTTCTATCGAACGCATTTTCTATTGATATTGATTACGTGTCTATCGCGATACATATCGTTATCGTTTTATCGCCCAGCCCTACATTTGACCACCCGATGCATTGTGGGTTTTCCAGCTATACATGCAGATATAGATATAGATTCAGTACTTTATGAAGCACAACGAAAGGATTACTGTTCTGAGTTCTGTGTGCTGTCAGGCCGACTGGAGCTGGGTCACAGCAACCTACCTAGGGTGGTCCTGACCCGTAGTTTAAGAAGCCCTTGTCTATTGTCCAACACTGAGGGGGAATGTCTGCACAACGCAGGCCTTATAGAACACACACTGTCACACACACATACGCTCGTTCGTACCTGCACAGAGACACACACAGACACTACAATGTACTTTAATCATAATATGCACAAAATATTCTGGTTATATACTGGATTTCAGGGAGTGTGTGTGTGTGTGTGTGTGTGTGTGTGTGTGTGTGTGTGTGTGTGTGTGTGTGTATGTGTGTGTGTGTGTGTGTGCGTGTGCGTGTGCGTGCGCGTGCATGCGTGTGTGCGTGTTCTAACCGGCAGGTTTGTGAGGACCGTGAAGGTGCTCTGCAGGAAGGTGATCAGGTCAGTCAGGTAGTCGCTGGGCGTCATGGCTCCGCCCCCCTGCGCCGTGGTGGTCCAATCATAATCCGCCAGCTGCAGGAACTGGTCGATCTTGGCGTTGAGGTTGGTGTAGATCTCGGCCTCCGCGGCGTGGCGGGCGTCCTGGGGGGAGGGGCCAGAGAGACGACACACCTTAGCTCATCATGGTAGTACGGTATAGAGACGTGTTCATAGTAGTATAGTGTGTAGGGGTTGGGGTCAACCTTGAAGGTGGAGGTGCCGTACAGCTGGGTGGAGTTGGCCGTGTCCGGGGGCACGTTGGTCAGGTTGGAGATGAACTCCTCCAGGAAGGTACAGGCCTGCTCCAGGTGGCTGGAGTTGATGATCACCTGGACCAGCTACACACACACACACGCACACGCACACACACACACACATTAAAATAACACACCAGCTTCACCGAGAGATGTATGCACTAGTCACTTACTATGGATGGATGTGGAATACGCGTGGAGGGAATTTAAAACAGATCATCTAAAGTTTCCCCCTCAAAAAGCCACTTAACTCAACACACACACGCTCTTCATCGTTGGGCATCCTCAGGGCTAAGTTATCTAACTATAATTAGAGAAGTCTCTGTCTGTCTGTCGGTCTGTCTTTCTTCAATGCTCAGGTCATCCGATCGACTCCACACTTGGCGGGTGCATTGCCGGGCTTCCAGGGAAGTACGTGGTGGAGTGTGTTTGGGGCGGGCGGTTCCTGAGAAGCCTGCGAGCGGCCCCGCGCCGGGGCCAGGCCTCAGGCCGTTTTAAGAAGGGGACGCCGCACTGTTTAAAATCATTTCAGGTTGTTGAACGTTCTATTTAGGAGCACCTTTTAAAGTTGGACAAAACACAGTCGTGACTGTGTTTTGTCCAACTTTAAAAGGTGCTCCTAAAAGATCGAACACACACACACACACACACACACACACACACACACACACACACACACACACACACACACACCCACCTCTGGCAGGCCTACATTCCTCTTCTTGATGGCGTTCTGAAGACAGTGGCTCAGGGTACGTGTCAGCAACAGGTTGGTGGACTTGCGTATCATGTCGTCTACCTCTGTAGAGCTACACACACACACACACACACACACACACACAACATAGCACTGTAGATTTACACACACAAACCATATTATATCATATATTGTACCGCTGAAGAGCTACACACGCACAACATATATCATATAATCTACCACTGTAGAGATACACACAAACACACACCATATTATATCAAATAATGTACCTCTGTACAGACAAACACACACATATATTTTGGTCTTAGAGGTACCATGGAAACAATGATAAACACTGCAAGAACTCGACCTCTTAAGGACACACAAACACACACACACACACACACACACACACACAGAGACACACAGAGACACACACACACACACACACACACACACACACACACACACACAGTCTGAGGGGGTCTACATAATATGTAGACACACACAGACACACACGTAGTCTGAGGGGGTCAACATAATTTGCAAAGGATGGGAAAGAAATCACAGATCACTTTCTTATTCCAGCTTTTAGAGTAACGATCTGGAGCTGTGTGCGTGTGTAATTCCAGAGCCCTGTGGGTACCAAACACATTCCAACTAAATCAGCAAATTGTCCCTGGAACCTTAACACACACACACACACACACACACACAGTCTGTGTGGGGTATAAAATATGGAATTCCTAACGTTCCAGTATTTCTACAGGGAAACATTTCTTGGGCTCCATATTCACAATTATACAAAAACTGTCTAGGACCTTAGTGTGACCTTAGAGAGAGAGAGAGAGAGAGAGAGAGAGAGAGAGAGAGAGAGAGAGAGAGAGAGAGAGAGAGAGAGAGAGAGAGAGAGAGAGAGAGAGAGAGAGAGAGGGGGGGGGGATTGAAGAAACAGGGGGGAGACCTGAATGAGAGGGGGGAGTGTGTGTGTGTGTGTGTGTGTGTGTGTGTGTGTGTGTGTGTGTGTGTGTGTGTGTGTGTGTGTGAGAAAGTGCGCTCTTTCCAGGCTAGTCGTAGAAGTGCACACGGACGTGGAAACTGCTCCTCTCTCGCCATCCGTTATCTGTTACTGACAACGGACCTCCCGCGATGTCCTGCTCCTCACCACCACCACCACCATCACCATGGCAACACAATCAGCAGTTACACACTGCCAGGAAGCATGTGCAATAGGACACCCTCGACTTAACATACACACAAAACACTTCCGCCTATTCTGCTGACCTCTGAACTCTGATCAGAGGTCAGCCGTATCAATAGCCTGAACCCACCGCTGTCCGGTCTGCATCCGGATGTGTGTGTGCGTGTGTGTGTGTGTGTGTGTGCGTGTGTGTGCGTGTGTGTAAGGGTATCTTATTTTCCGAGGGCTCTTAAGTATCAACATTCATACAAACTGATACATCCCCCACTCCTCAGAGAATCTCACTCACTCACACACACACACACACACACACACACACACACACACACACACACACACACACACACACACACACACACACACACACACACACACACACACACACACACACACACACACACACACCATCAGGGTCTCAGTGTGAATATTGGATCAGCATACTTCTCAACCACAGCTACAACCAGATACATGTCAGTGTGTTTGAGTGCGTGCGCGTGCGTGTGTGTTCTCCATGATTTCACAAACTAAACACCAGTGAGAGAGGTTTGAAGTCCACTTGCTGTGAAGAGTTGACACGTGAAGCACCATTTGTGGACCGTCCTGATCACTACAGTGCGTGCGTGTGTGCGTGCGTGCGTGTCTATACCTGAGGTGCAGGTCCTCAGAGTACTTGAGACAGGCGTAGATGAACTCTTTGATCTGGCAGTAGACTCTGGGAACCAGCTCGGAGAACGGCAGCTTCTTAGGGAACGCCGCCTGGGAACCGAATCATGGAAAAACAAGGCTCAGGATGGTGTGGTGAGCAGTGAGACAGCCGCGGAGCGGGCCCTTCTATCCATCCGTCCCCACCTCCACCCATCAACCACCGCTATCTGCACCACCTAGGCCTCCACCCAGCCCCTGGAGATGTGTTGTGTGGACATGGAGTGGAAGGGCTGGTCTGAACTCCTATCCATGCCAGTCCGACTAATCACCAATCCCTCCCTCATCCATCCACCAGCTCCCTATCCATCCCTCTTTATCCAATCCAACAGTTCCCTCCATCCCTCCTTCCAGTGTGTGTGTGTGTGTGTGTGTGTGTGTGTGTGTGTGTGTGTGTGTGTGTGTGTGTGTGTGTGTGTTGTTGTGTCTGAGTGATATGAACTAAATGGTTGTGTGTGGGTTATTAACTGAAGGGTTGTGTATAGTTGTGTGTGTGTGATTTGAACTAAAGGGTCGTGTATAGTTGTGTGTGTGATATGAACTAAAGAGTTGCGTATAGTTGTGTGTGTGTGTGTGTGTGTGTGTGTGTGATTTGAACTAAAGGATTGTGTATAGTTGCGTGTGTGATATGAACTAAAGAGTTGCGTATAGTTGTGTGTGTGTGTGTGTGTGTGTGAGATTTGAACTAAAGGGTTGTGTATAGTTGTGTGCGTGTGATATGAACTAAAGGGTTGAGTATAGTTGTGTGCGTGTGATATGAACTAAAGGGTTGAGTATAGTTGTGTGCGTGTGATATGAACTAAAAGGTTGAGTATAGTTGTGTGCGTGTGATATGAACTAAAGGGTTGTGTATAGTTGTGTGCGTGTGATATGAACTAAAGGGTTGTGTATAGTTGTGTGCGTGTGATATGAACTAAAGGGTTGTGTATAGTTGTGTGTGTGTGATATGAACTAAAGGGTTGTGTATAGTTGTGTGATATGAACTAAAGGGTTGTGTATAGTTGTGTGATATGAACTAAAGGGTTGTGTATAGTTGTGTGATATGAACTAAAGGGTTGAGTATAGTTGTGTGATATGAACTAAAGGGTTGAGTATAGTTGTGTGATATGAACTAAAGGGTTGAGTATAGTTGTGTGATATGAACTAAAGGGTTGTGTATAGTTGTGTGATATGAACTAAAGGGTTGTGTATAGTTGTGTGCGTGTGATATGAACTAAAGGGTTGTGTATAGTTGTGTGATATTAACTAAAGGGTTGTGTATAGTTGTGTGATATGAACTAAAGGGTTGTGTATAGTTGTGTGATATGAACTAAAGGGTTGTGTATAGTTGTGTGATATGAACTAAAGGGTTGTGTATAGTTGTGTGATATGAACTAAAGGGTTGTGTATAGTTGTGTGATATGAACTAAAGGGTTGTGTATAGTTGTGTGATATGAACTAAAGGGTTGTGTATAGTTGTGTGATATGAACTAAAGGGTTGTGTATAGTTGTGTGATATGAACTAAAGGGTTGTGTATAGTTGTGTGATATGAACTAAAGGGTTGTGTATAGTTGTGTGATATGAACTAAAGGGTTGAGTATAGTTGTGTGTGTGTGATATGAACTAAAGGGTTGTGTATAGTTGTGTGATATGAACTAAAGGGTTGTGTATAGTTGTGTGATATGAACTAAAGGGTTGTGTATAGAGGGCTTGGTACCTTGTCTAGCTCCGGGTCCTGCAAGGGAAACTGGGAAGTGTAGTGTTTATACTCCTGCTCCGTTGCTACGGGGATTGGACTATAGTTGTCCTGGTCCAGGATCTGCCTGCAGAGGAGAAGAGTGAAGGAGAGAAGGGAGAGGAAGGAAGGGAGAGGAGAGAGGAGGGAGAGAGAGAAGGAAGAAAGACCGTGAGAGAAAGAAGGAGCGAGGAGAAGAGAGGAGAAAAGGAGCGAGAGGGGAGGGAAGGAGAGGCGAGAGGGGAAAGAGAGAGGTGGAGAGGAGTGAGAGAAGAGGAAAGACACCACAGGAGGAGAGGAGAGCAGAGAGGAGAGGAGAGGAGGTGAGAGAAATGAGGAGAGGAGGAGAGACGAGGAGAGAGGAGAGGGAGAAGAAGAAAGAGAAGGGAAGAGGAAAGAGAGGACACGAGGGAGAATGTATTATTTTTGTTTTCAAGCCTCGGCCACATCAGAGTTACTGGAGGTCACACACACAGTAGGGGGTCATTCTAATGCCTGCGGTCGGACCCCCCCCCGTTGGAAATCTCACACCTCGTGTTCAAACGTTCCACACAGGTCCGTCTCCCTCTCTCTGCCTTACACACAACATCACATTCCTAAGGCCTCCCCTCAGATCTGTGTGTGTGTGTGTGTGTGTGTGTGTGTGTGTGTGTGTGTGTGTGTGTGTGTGTGTGTGTGTGTGTGTGTGTGTGTGTGTGCTTGACGGGAGTCCCACTGGAATCTTTGGACAGAAGCGGTGGTGAAACAATGGAGTTCGATTGGCACGCAAGAGTGTAAACACACACACACACACACACCCACACACACACACACACACACACTCTCTGAGAGTAGTGTTGGGAGTGTTCTGGTCTGGTTTAAACACTTCCTCTCTCTAGCTGCTCATAAAACTTCAAAAACCAACATTTTTCCCACAAACCCACCATGTGTGTGTGTGTGAGTGTGTGTGTTTGTGTGTGTGTGTTGTTTGTCACACCCATAAACCAACCACGTCGCTTTAAACTATGTAAGGGGCAAGGTCAGTCTGAGTGCACACACACACACACACACAAACACGTGACCTTTCCACATGACCCCAGTGAGAAACAGGCACGCTGACATGACTATCGTTTAAATACGTGTGTGTGTGTGTGTGAGTGTGAGTGTGAGTGTGTGTGTGTGCGCGTGTGTGTGCGTACCTGAAGGTGTGTGTCCACTTCTTCAGTAGGATCTCTCCATACTGATCTCTCATCTCCAACATCAGCTCAAACAGCTGGGACACTGGGAACCCATAGCCCTGGGCGAGAGACAGAGAGACACAGAGGAGAGAGAGAGAGAGAGAGAGACAGACAGAGAGACACATGGGGAGAGAGAGAGAGAGAAACGGGGAACAAGAGACACACACAGGGAGAGAGAGAGAGAGAGACAGACAGAGAGAGAGACACACAGGGAGAGAGAGAGAGAAACAGGGAACAAGAGACACACACAGGGAGAGAGCGAGAGACAGACAGAGAGAGACAGAGAGATGAATGAGGAGATAGGAGAGAAGAGGAAAACAGAGGAAAGTTGCTCAACAACACTAAATCCCAGGAGGAACTCATCCTCCTATCAGTCTGCCTTCACCCCTCTTCAGTGGGTCTCTCTCCGTGTGACATGACTCCATATAATGTAACGTGGTGCTGCTGCAGGATGTTCACTGCTCAGAGGTGCTCGCCCGTCAGCCACCACAGTCGATATCAGACTCACTGAACCACACACACACCTACCTGTAGTGTATCAGCAAACAGGACGATGAGGTTCTTGAGGTCCAGTACCAGGTCAGGGTCGTCACAGTAGGACTGGAGAAGCACCACCACAGTTAGTGTCAATGCATGTGCACGTGTGTGTATGTGTTCTATATGTGTGTGTGTGTGTGTGTGTGTGCTTACAGAGTGCGTTCGGAGGGCTGCGATGGTCTTGGACAGGGCCAGCTCCCACAGCTCGTCCACGTAGGCCGTGTTGACCAGGCCCTGGGTGGTGTGGAGGATGTGGTCCTCCACCACAAAGAACCTGCGCAGAGGGACGCGCTTTTACACACAGCTGGACCAGCGGCGTCTGGACGGGTACGTTTCGTCCATAGACACACGGGCAAACGTGTGTATGGGCAGAGATGTGACCGACAGACAGACAGACAGACCGGTAGAGAGGGATATTGGCTCTTACCCCACGATTTGATTGAAGTAGCATCGGTATCCCTCCAGTGTTTCGTGCTGTCACGACGGAAGACAGAAAGACGGATGAACCGACAGAGAGACAGACAGACAGGCAGATATACATAAAGCCAAAACACAAAAGGGAGACGGAGACAGATGGACAGACAGACGGAGAGAGAGAGAGAGAGAGAGAGACAAAGAGATTGAGAGACCGACATACAGAGCGCGACAGACGGATATACATACAGCCAAAATAAAGAGAGACAGAGACAGATGGACAGACATATAGAGACAGACAGACAGACACACAGACGGATAGAGAACGATGAAGGGGAGAGAGCAACAGAACATCTCCAAATGGGTTTATTGTTTAATAAGTGACTGGTAAGAGGTGCTCAACCAGAACCTGACACTAAAGCAAACATCCCGGCCATGCTTTAGTAGGTGTTAGCGGTGTGTCGTTACAGCGGCAGGGAGGGTCTCACCATGTTAGACTGTGGTTGGAGTGCGAGCCGCGCCTGTTTCCTCCGCTGCTTCCTGTAGTAGTTCTCAAAGACGTCACGCAAACCCTACAACATACACACACACACACACACACACACTGCTGGTTAGAACACACACACACACACGCTGGTGGGTGAAACACACACACACTGGTGCGTGAAACACACACAGACACACACACTGCTGGGGTGAAACACACGCACACACACACACACACACACATACACACCCCCCCCCCCCCCCCACTGGTCCAAAAAACCACAACCTACTGGTTCGAACCTCTGACCCACACAGACTTGGGCTAGAATGGAATGCATACACCAGCATGGTGAACTGTGCCTCAAGGAATACCAGGGCCAATGAAAGGATGGAGAGACGGACGGACGGATGAATGGATGGACGGATGAATGGATAGAGGGAGGGAGGGAGGGAGGGGAGGGAGGGAGGAGAGGACAAAGTGCACAGAGAGTAGCTCAGAGTCCTCGGCCAGGTCGTAAAAGCAACCTGTACTGCACGTTCCCCCCCTTTGTCTCGCTCTCTCCCCACACCTCAGAGCCTCCAGAACCCTCCAGCAACAGACTGCTGACCAACACCCTGGCCTGGACTAGAACAGCCAGCCTGGAGAACCACCCCTGGCCCGGCTCCAGGGCTTGCTCCAGAACCCTGCTGGTCTGGTGGAGGACATCCTAATGGGCTGTTAGGGGCGAGGCAGGGGACACTCCCAGCCACAGACTGGGAGTAGAGAGGAGACACAAATAGGCTGGGATGGACATGATGGAGTGTAGAGAGAGAGAGAGAGAGAGAGAGAAAAAGAGGGAGGGAGGGAGAGGGAGGGAGGCGGAGAGAGAGAGGAGAGAGGTAGAGAGTTCAGGTCCATTATCAACTCTTTGATGGTCTACTGTGGTTTGCTGTGCAGTTGTGGCTGGCGTGGCTCCACTGAGTTTCAATATGCACACACACACACACACACACGACAAAAAAAAAAAAACACACACACACACACACACACACACACACACACACACACTTTGACCACTAACCTATTTCCTACCCTTTGACTTGAAATAACAGAGATCTCTTATATCTTCACACAATGTATGTGTGTGTGTGTGTGTGTGTGTGTGTGTGTGTGTGTATGTGTATGTGTGTGTGTGTGTGTGTCTCTCCCAGAGGGCCTGGCCTATCTGTCCTCCAGACCAGGGTCTAAAGTGCGTAGCCTGTCCAGAGATAAGCCACCAGAGGCGGGGTGAGATCATGGCTCACCCCGGCCCCCCCCCCCGCCCCCCCCCCCCCCACCTCCTGACGTTCCCAGTCTAAAACAGTGTTTCAAGTAAAAGGCCAAGATATACCTCCACAGCAGCCTTGGGTCTCTCCGTCACAGCCCTATGGTCATTCCGGGTCACTGCTGTATCCCATAAAAGCTGCTTATGGTTCCTCGACGCAACGCGAGGGCGTAACGGACCCGTTGCGTCCTTGCGGACCCTCCTTGCGTCCACCGCGAGGGCCCGGCGTTCGCCTCCCAAAAAAGTGTAACCCTGCGTGGAGGCGACGCAGCAGCAGCAGCAAAGGGCTGCGATTGGTCTGCTCACTAAAACCCGACGCAGAACCGAGACAGGTTCATGACTGCGTCGGAGCGTCGGCGCGTTCCTTGCGTTGCGTCGACGTGGAACCATGATCAGTCCTATAGAGGCGGTCGCCGTCGGTTACGGCACTGCCTCATCTCGCCTGCTACGTTTTCTGGTTAGTTTAGGCCAGACGAGAGGGGGAGGTGTTATGTCCTCTTGCACGACACATCCTCTTTCACGTTATAAAGATCGCCAGATGTCACCGAAGTGGGGACTCTTGAAGACCAGTAGTGAGCAGCAAGAATGACACCACGAAAAAGAAGGACGAAAGCACAACGACAGACGGGACAGAAAGAAAAGGAGAAAGTGACGAAAGAGAAAACGCAGAAGAACAAACAAAGAAGAACAAAAAAAAAAAGGGAACGAGAGAAAGAAAGAGAAAGAAAGACGGAAAGACAGAAATAAAAGGAGAGAGAGAGAGAGAGAGAGAGAGAGAGAGAGAGAGAGAGAGAGAGAGAGAGAGAGAGAGAGAGAGAGAGAGAGAGAGAGAGAGAGAGAGAGAGAAAGAGAGAGAAGCCTGATTGATGGCTGTCCTCTGCCCGGCAAGTAAAGGAATCCCTGGCTCCATCAGAGCAGTTAAGCGATCTCCGCATCATCCATCACTCACAGCCTCCGCTGCTGCCCCAGCCAGTCTGGAAACCCTGGGCCCCACGCCCATGTTTACATTCATCACAAGCCCGCCAGCCCGCCACGCGGCCACGGGCGGCCGCCGTGCACGTGTGCACGTGTGTGTGTGTGTGTGTGTGTGTGCGTGCGTGCGTGTGAGTTGGTGTAACAAAGGATGATTGTTTAAGCCTGCTGCCACTCTCCACGGCTCAGTGAATGCACTGTAAATATGGAGGAGGAGGAGGAGGAGGAGAAGAGGAGTAAAGAAGTGGGGGACGAAAAGAGAATCAGAGAGGAGAAAGGGATGAAAGGAGGAAGAGAGAAGTGAGAGGGACCGAAAAGAGGAGGAAGAGAGGAGAGATGGATGAGAGAGAGAGAGAGCGAGAGCGAGAGCGAGAGAGAGAGGCGATGAAAGTAAGAGGGATGAAAAAAGAGTGAGAGGAGAGAGGGATGGAGAGAGAGAGAGGAGAGAAAGCAGGTCTTGATTGCAGAATGGATTGTACATCCAAGTTTACTGTATAAATAAATGCTGTAAGTGTGTGTGTGTGTGTGTGTGTGTGTGTGTGTGTGAGTTGAAACGAGTGTGTGTGTGTGTGTGTGTGTGTGTGTGTGTGTGTGTGTGTGTGTGTGTGTGTGTGTGTGTGTGTGTGTGTGTGTGTGTGTGTGTGTGTGTGTGTGTGTGTGTGTGTGTGTGCATGCATGACTAATACATTCTTGATGTTCCTGCAAGAACACTAAATGGGAAAATAAACCAGACTGGAGCACTATATACATACGACCGTTATTAGTAGTCAGGACTATACAGGTACTATTACTAGTTCTACTGCGCTACTATTAGTACTACTGGGAGAATGCAATGCAATGGGACTGACTGCTGGGTCTATCGTAACCTCTCTCTAACCTCCCCGCCCCCCCCTCCCCCCCCCCCCCCCCCCCCCCACACACACACACTCACTTTCTCCTTCCTGTCAGGGTTCATGCACTTCCTGTCCCCTAGGAGAGCCCCGACACAGACACACACACACACACACATTCCCCTGGGACCAAGTTAACCTGGTCGCAACCCCAGCCAGTTGGGTGCATGAGCACACACGCACACACACACACAAACACACACACTAAACAGCACACACACACACCTCTCTGTGTCAATCTGGTGGGAGAGAAGCCAGATTCAAGGCGTCGTCTTACACCAGCAAACCCCTTCTTATGTTATGTAAAACCTGTTGACTTTTCACTCTCTTCCTCTCCTTTGCCTCATACTGTTACAGTCCATCCATCCCTCTCTCTCTCTCTCCCTCTCTCTCTCTCTCTCTCCACCCCGGCCAGATATCATCACAGCGCACTCCAAGTTCTCCACATCTGCCTCGTCGTTATGGACTCCCATCGGCTCCCATCGGCTTCCATCAGACTCAGAATCGTCCACCTCTTGGTGATCCCTGCCCACCGGATGGCCAGGGGAGGTGGACCAGTACGGAGGCAGGGCACCCATGGGGGGTGAAGTGTGAGCTAGAGGTGACCAATGACGTGATGGGGGGGGAGGGGCGGTGGTGATGGGGGAGGGGTCTCGGTGAAAGGTTATGAGGAGAGGGGAGCGTGGATTCAGCGTAAAGCATAACATAACATTACATTAGAGTACAGTAGAGTAGAACTCACCAGGACAGTGTAGATGTGAAGACAGCGGTACACTGGAGAGAAGTCCACCAAGTCCTGAGCACCTGGTATCTAAAAGACAGACAGACCGACAGGCAGACAGTGAGACCAACAGGCAGACGGGCATAAACGACCAAAAGCACTCAAATAAATGTATTTTCATTTCATTTTCTATCTTCCGTCGTTCAAAACCGTCTGTCCTTTTCCACTCCCAAAGTCTGTCTTTCGTCACAGTTAGACTGAACATTATCGCAGCTAGTCTGCACTAGATCAAAACCACGGTCTGTCCATTATCACAGCTAGCCCTTACCAATGCTACGGTCTGGTCTATCACAGCTGGTCCTATAATCACAGCTACAGTCTGTCCTTTATTGCAGATAGTCTATCCTTTATTTGTTATCCTTCTTCACAGCCAGTTTTTATATCAGCTACAGTATGCACAAGGTCTCTATTACAGCTCGCCTGACCTTGATCCCAGTCTGTCCTATGTCAGACCTCAGCCTTTATCACCGTTAGTGTCTTTCCTTTATTACAGCAACAGCCTGTACTTTATCACAGTTAGTCCTTTATCACAGTTAAAGTCTTTCCTTTGTTTACGTCTCAAAAACCTCAAAGGCAAAATGCAGTACAAACACATTATATACGGTCTGTCAACTGCAGTATTATTTGGTCATGTAGAAGTTTCTTACATTGTTACCAGAAACTTCCAACACACACACACACACACACACACACACACACACACACACACACACACACACACACACACACATCCTGCCCTGTTGGAATGCGTGCCCTGTTAAAATCATTTGAAACAAACACAATGCCAACTTTGATCCCAAACACCAACATGTGAACGCTTGTACGCACACACGCGCGTCCCACAACAATGAGCACCGCCCATGGGATGCGCAGTGAGAGAGCAACGCCCGGTCATACCACAGGGTGTGTGTGTGTGTGTGTGTGTGTGTGTGTGTGTGTGTGTGTGTGTGTGTGTGTGTGTGTGTGTGTGTGTGTGTGTGTGTGCGCGTGCGGGTGCGCGCGCGCGTGTCTCAGGGTGGTTCTCTGGCTGGCATCGACCGCCCAACAAGGTCGTAACCTTGGCAACCGGGGGTGAGGCCTTTGTTGGGGGCCAAGGTGACTTCCAGAGGAGCGGTGCTGGGCAGAGTTCTCAGGAAGTGGACGGGCCAATGGGGGCCGCGGCGTCCTGTGTGACCGCTCTAAGAGTGTGTGATCTGCCGTTGGCGTTTCCTGCAACAACAAACATCAAAACAAGGGAGTTCTGCTCGGGGTAGGAGCAGCACAATGCGTCGCCACTTTAACGCCCCAAACGACCTTGGCGCCATGGGCAGGTCCACGCCGGGCACCGACGGAGACGCCGCACTGTTGGGGTCGACGAATCAGGCTGCGCGCTTCTTCATGTTGGACCAATCAGGGAGCAGGGCGCTTTTTATGACGGACCAATCAGGGCGCAGGGAGCAATTATGGAGGACCAATCAGGGAGCAGGATGCGATTATCGTGGACCAATCAGGGAGCAGGATGCTATTATGTTGGACCAATCAGGGAGCAGGACGCTATTATGGCGGACCAATCAGGGAGCAGGCCGCTTTGGTAGTGGACCAATCGGGGAGCGGCACACTCTAGGGGTCACGTCTTCAGAGAGCATGGGGAGCATCTGGCGGCGGGCCAATCGGTG
>NC_140293.1:575272-612772 GCF_964030765.1 Micromesistius poutassou | reverse complement strand
TGTCACCTTATTTTCCGCACTCGTTATCTGATCCTAAAGGTCAGCCTTATCATCCTGTAAGTAACTGAGCGAGTAGTAACTGATCCACTCGGATATTACAATAATGATAAACAGACCAGGGGCACGCACTAGAATGGGAACCGACCGACCCAGTTGACGATGAGAAGATGTGGACCCTAACTAGTGCGGGTCCCAGGTCAGGTCGGGTCGGTAGACCTGTGAACGCCTCTAGTTCCTCTAGTTCTAGTTCCCCACCTCCTCCGAGGTGAAGTCACTGCACTACAAGAACTCAGTGCTTTGGCTCCCCCTAGTGGTCAAACCAAACACTGCATGACTTCCACTGAAGTTATTATTAATCCTTCATCAAAGCACACACACACACACACCTTTTGGCCTCCATCTGCTCCTGTAGTTTGCTGTACATCTCCAGAACTGGAAAATAAACAAATAAAAATAGAAAAACGTTTCTGTATGAGTGTGATAGAAACATTGCGTGTGCGTGCAAATGTGTGGGCGCTGTGTATGTGGGTGGCTCTTACCTGGTAGACACATTTGTAACTTGTCTATGGTGCTAGCAATGTTTTTCTGCTGTATGCGACATTGTCTTAGTTCCTCCATAGAAGCCATCAGCTGAATAGAGATAGTGATGTAGAGAGAGAGAGAGAGAGACACAGACAGACAGACAGACAGGATTATTCATCTTGTTCTCTGCTGCCATCACCTGATTGGCTAATGTATGTTGCTATTACACCAATCAACTCACCCCTTTCCCATCTTGCTGGAGGCGTCTGTCTGTCTCCGTCACCTGACTCTGGAGGTGGGGAATGGATTAGAGGGTTAGTGTTCTGACTGGTCATCAATTAAGCTGTGATGTTAATTAGCCATTACAATCTATTTTAATATTGACCGATAAAGTGACATCCCAAGTGAGATTGTCCACCCAGATGCATTATGGGTCGATCAGCCAGTCTAAAAATGGACTAGATTTGAATGTTTAACTAGAAAATGTAATCCCACGCATAAGGGATTACTGTGCATAGAAATCTCTGTGATCTCTGTGAGGGTTGTGTAGCCAATGCAAAGATTGATAGTTGAGTGTGGATGAGTTGAGTTATGGATGGACAGAAATCAGACACTGAACATAGAAACCATCAACTTCAGTCTCTTGTCTCCTCTTAATTGCACAACCTTTGAACAATTATCTGTTTTCTGTGGGTAAGATGAGGGAGGTAGTTAGATATGCTTCTTAAAATGAAAATCACAGTCAATACTACAAAATGCATTTCTTAAAGAAAATGAGGTGCTGTAGTACAAAGTGAGGTTGAAGATATGTTTTAATAAAGCCACATAGATTAAGACGTAAAGAAATGTTAAATGGCTTAAATCAAGTGAAAGGATTTGAACAGAGTTCAAAAGTCTAAATGGAGTAAACAATGTAAACATTAAAAAAAAAAAAAATGAATCGTTGGAAACAAATAAAGTGACAGTTGAATGAAAAGCGCAAAGCATTGCTAAAAATGCAGGAATATAAAATTAATTGAACTGAAGAATCTGAAAGGTCAAATGTATTGCCCTGCACTGCTGAACAATCTGAAAGGTCAAATGTATTGCAGTGCACTGCTGAAAAACCTGGAAGCTGAAATTGAAAACTGACTGACGCTGAATTGCATTACCTGAAGAAGCAAAGTGCTGAAATACATTGTTAGAAAAGCTGGAAGCTAAACTGTAACACTGCTGTCAAAGCTGGAAGATAGTAGTGGTACTAGCTGTAGTAGTAGTAGTAGTAGTAGTAGTAGTAGTAGTAGCTGTAGTAGTAGCAGTAGTAGTAGCAGTCGCTGAACCAGTAGTAGTAGCTGAAGTACTAGTGGTACTAGCTGCACAAACTATATGCCACATGAAAGGTATGGTATTTATTGATGTTTGTAGAAAGAATTCAAATAATCCCGCCAGTTCTTTTTAAAACCAGCCGAAATTGAATGTACTCGTCTAATGCTCATTTTTCCAGCCTAATGTGATTAAAAGTAGTCAAATTGGGTGGGAAAAATCGCCCGATCTGGCAACGCTGCCTGAACGTCATAAAAAGTAGTCAAATTGAGCAGCGAAAACTGCCCAATCTGGCAACACTGCCTGCACCTTGTGCTCCTCCCTCAGCGTAAATCAATGAGCCCAACTGAAAACGAGGCGGACAGGGAACTTAAACTGTTACTATGAAAAAAGTATAAAAGGTAATCGAAATTCTGTTTTCAGATTATTGAAGATACAAGTGTCTTGATTTGTTAAACCTTTGAAAGAAGGTTAACGATAAAGAATTGACCAAGTTACAGAGTCTACAGCAGTAAGTGTCAGAGAATGGGCGGACGGCTCAGCCGTCCTCCCATTGACTTCCATTGTAAACAATAGTATTTTAAAAGTAGAATATCTCAAAAAGTATAAAGTTTACAAATATGAAAAGATGTATGGACCTAGACCTTTGTGACAGATGTCGAATGGAATTGATTGGTTTGGTAGTTTTTAGGGATGTGAATAACTCAAATTTTTCATGGTCGAATAATCAGTGGGTGGTATGAACGAATAATCTATTATTCGATGTGTGCCGACATGCATGCCAACAGTGATCAGTGTTTGTGTTGTATGCATATATATTATTATTTATGCTTGTGTATATTGTTTTTCTGTACATGATTAATAATAATAAAAAAAACTAATAGTGCTACAGAACCAACATTAGTTCCGTCCGTTAATTCTTGTTTATTCGAATGGGAAAATATGTTAACGGCCCAAATGTTAAAAATCGACTTTGACCCTCAGGAACGAATAATCTAATAATCTAATATTCTGACCCATCTCTAGTAGTTTTGGCCACATTAATTGCACAAGTTTGGTCGGAAGAAGAATAATGGAAAAGGGATATCAAGATTGTGCATTCCTATGCACAATAATTAAAAACACATTTGTGGTGGGTTTGTAGAGGGATCCCTGATCCATGAAGATGAAGAAGAGGGGGATGTTTAAATAATATCTGTGCATGAAAACAACACTTTTGTCTTCAAACACACATTAAACCAGACCGTGGTGATGGAGAGTGTTAGGCCCTTTTACATTGAACATAATTGTTGATTGCGATTTATTTATGGGGCAATAAACTAACAAATCATCAATGAGGTGAATGTGACTGTACTAGGGCTGTTCAAATTAGCGTGAAAATAATACGTTAACGCAATCATATTTTAATGCGATTAATTTAAAATGTACGTTATTTACTGTGATTTTGAAAGGTTTTGCCCACAGAATGTCAACATTCATATTAGAAATCATTTTGTGTTTAGTTCCACTTACTTCACATTCAATTACACTTGCAGTAAGTGACTGCCTGATTACATTTGCAATAAGTGACAACCTGTTTACAATTCCCAAATCTGTGGTGCTACTTATTTTAATTTAACTACACTTGTAGTAACTGTAGGTTTACAATTGTACCAAGTAACTGCCTGTTTACAATTCCCAAATCTGTGGTGTTCCGTAAGATTCATATTCAACCCACACTGAGTGAGTCAACAAAGCTCCCTCAAGATCACTTGGTCTAGTTTTTGCTTATTAAGTACATTTGGTATGAAGGGTAATGTGTCATTCCATTTGATTATGTCATTTAACTTCAATTGGAGTGGATTTAAAATATAATTTTAAAATGTGATTAATCGTGAGTTAACTCACCAACACTATGCAAATAATCGCGATTAATGTTGTTGTTTTTTGACAGCCCTAGACTGTAGACATACAACGCAATTTCAGTTACATGTATTAATCATTAAACTGGATAGCAGTCGCGCGACAAGCAAATATTTAATCACATCCCGGTACTTGAATAAGGGTTGCTTTTGATAACATGACTGTGTGCAGTTGTATCGTAACAGTTTTGGATACCAACCTTCTATGAAAGAGTGATGGATATTTTGGTGATTAAACAGGGAGACAACCTCCAAAACAAATGTCTCCAAAATATGCATGTATTAAAAAATGCAATACTTTATTAATACTTTATCATTCATGAGGCGTGACATTACAAAGTAATTCCTTTTTAAAATGCGGGCGAGATTCGCTTACATTAGCCAACACAGTCATTTATATTGAATAGTTCTTTCAGCACTCAATATATATATATATATATATATATATATATATATATAATATATTTTTTACTATTGAATTTATACACACACACACACACACACCCCTCACCTTGAGTTTGTGTGCCTCTCCGCGGACTTTGAGCAGCTCAGTGATGGAGTCCACAAAGCCCTGGAAGTGGTGATTACACATCCTCTCAATGTCCCGGTCATGACTCCGGATCCTCCCGTCCAGCTTCCCCATAAACACACCATGCTCCTCTCCATCGTACACTGACCTGGGGAGAGAGACTGTGTTTTAGACCAGGAGGGAGAGAGACTAGAGCCGATATACACTAAGCTGGGGAGGGAGAATATATTATAAACCTGGAAAGCGAGAGAAAGCATGTTATACAATGGCCTGGGGAGAGAGAGAGACTATGTTATAAACCGGGAGAGAAAGACTGCTATACACCAACATTGGGAGGGAGACTATGGTATATACTGACCTGGGGAGGGAGAGAGACTATGTTATAGACCAAGAGAGAGAGACTATGGTATACACTGACCTGGGGAGGGAGAGAGACTATGTTATAGACCAAGAGAGAGAGACTATGTTATACACCGAGATGGGGAGAGAGACTATGTTATAGACCAGGAGAGAGAGAGTATCTTACCCACTGACCTGGGAAGAGTAACTATGTTATAGACCAAGAGAGAGAGATTTGAACCCAAAAGTCTACTACAGTGTATGTAGAGAGAAACATGGCTCTAATCCCTACCTGCTCCTAAATGTCTGAAGTCACCTCGGTTTAAAAATGAACTAACTGTGGGTACAGCACAAGTCCACTAGGGGGAGTGACGTGCATACAATAAATCTGCCCAGTACAACAACCACAGCCTTCTGTTTATACTGGGAGCTTTCCAGTATATAACCACAGTATTCTACTGGTTATGCTGGGAGCCTTCCAATGCAACAACATTATTCTACTGGTTGTACTAGGAACTGCCCAAAACAACCAGTCTTCTACTGGGAGCTGCCTTGGAGAAGGACTGTGGGCTCACTGCCTTGCTCTTATTGTTAGTCTTTCACAACAGTTAAAAGATGGTGAACCAAGACGTCAGATATAAGATCAACAGAGAGAGACAAAGAGAGAGAGAGAGCAATCGTTAAAGACTTTAATAACGACGGGTATGTCAAAGAGCTCAGCGTTGGACGTGTTGCAGCTGGCAGGGAGACTCTGCTGTTGAAACACTTGGACACGCGCACACGCACACACACACACACACACACGCACGCACGCACGCACACGCACACACACACACACACACACACACACACACACACACACACACACACACACACACACAGAGACTGCAGTGAACAACCACTGAGAATAACACCACAGTGCCCTGGTGACACATTAGAGACTGCCGGACCTCTCGCACGCACGCACGCACACACGCACGCACGCACGCACGCACACACACACACACACACACACACATCGAAGATAAGTGGTGCGGGTTTGATTTGTTGTGGAATATTGAGTGTGTGTTCCTATGTGCTATTTTTTCCAGTGACGTTGTGTGTGTGCGTGCACAGTGCACACACACACACACACACCTGAATATGGCCTTCCTCTTGTTGACAAAGAAATGACCAACCTGTACAATAGAGCCAGACTGACGCCATGAACAGCTTCCTTTACACACAAAGACATAAATACAGCAGCAGAGAGGAACACAAGCACACGCCAGAACATTAAAAGGACGCCTTGAGCGGCTTATGTTTGTGTTTGAATGTCACTTCTGTATCCATTGTACGTTTTGTTGCTTCAGCTACCTACAACGAAGCCCCTTTGAATTGAAGAGAGAACTAGAGAGGAAGAGACAGAGAAATAGAGGCGAAGAGCGAGAGAAACAGAGCGGAAGAGAGAAATATTAATAGAGAGCGAGAGAGAAAGAGAGGAAAATAGAAATAAAAATAGAAAGAAGAGAGAGAGAGAGAGACCTGCTTGTCAGCATTCTACTTTCATCTATCGTCTCTTCTGATGACATCATCAACGTTGGACAACGATCATGGGGTCTATTTCAACACTTGGCCTCAACTGAAGACAATGCATACTATGCATCTTAAGAGGTTATTGGAATTTTGGAAATTAGACATTTCACAATACAACTGAACTCTGCAGGTATGAATTCTGAAGAGAGCTTCTACAGCTCATCCAATCAGGAAGTGTGTGGGCGGTGCTACTGTTCCACTGCCACCTTTATCTGATCGGCCCTGCATGGTTTCTGATTGTACAGGGCCAATTATGTAAAACATACTAAGTATGAAGAAACTTTGTGTGTGCTTTCGGGGGGGGGAAGGGTAGTCCAGTCGTATTGTAGCAGTTAGTTATTACTGTTACCTCTAACTCTAACTGTCCTCCCTCAGTCTACAAGTTATCAGTATCTCAACGTCTCATAGGGAAAATGAGAGAGAGAGAGAGAGAGAGAGAGAGAGAGAGAGAGAGAGAGAGAGAGAGAGAGAGAGAGAGAGAGAGAGAGAGAGAGAAACACAAGCCAGTGGAACACACCCTGCTGAGTCATCAGGCTAGCTTTGGACACACACACACACACACTGTATGACAGGCAGCTGGCAAAATAACATCTTGGACCGCATCACACAGACTGAGAAGTGTGTTTGTGTGGCTAGGCAATAATGACAGGGAAAAGCTCTCTGTACCCTGCATAGGGTGTACACACACACACACAGTGTTTTCCCTGCCTGTCTTAACATGTACATACATAGGTCAGTTGAGTTAGGACCAGTGAGTGAAAGACAAATTATAACAGTGGGCAGGTTGAAGAACAATGTGACTAGAATTACAGATAAGACCACACACACACACACACACACACACACACACACACACACACACACACACACACACACGAGGGAGCTTGGTACAAAAATACTGCTTTGGTTTAAGACTACTACTAGTTAACTAAAGAACCATTAGACATACAGAGAGGCAGGGCAGACAGATAGACAGGCAGACAGGCTCAGCAGCAGGCGACCAGGGTATAAATAGTATTCACAAGAGAAAGTGACAGACCTGAGAGGTGACATCACTGTAGGGAGGGGAAGAGGTGAGGAAAGATGGAGGGGAGTGAGGACAGTGTGGGTGAGGGGGGTGAGGAGGATGTCTGACAGGGTGAGGGAGAGGGATGGTGTGAATGAAAATTCAAAACTCTTGAGTCTTGAGACAATCCAGAGTTTAAGAGCTGTCAGAGGAGAGAGACAGCCGGGGAGAGGACTGAAGAGAAGCCTGTTTCTAATCTGATTCTTATCATTATCATTGAATGGATACACTCTTTATTTATCCCAGTCTTTTTCGTTGATTCTAACGTTCGAGTCTGAGAGAGGGTGATGCTTCTTGAACATTTATAGTGCAACATCAATATGAAAATGCCCACCACACGGGCATTTGCATATACAAAATCACTCATTATGTCTCTCATACAAAAAGACCCTAGACAACCATGTTGCCGTGTGTCATAAAGCCCCACTTCTTCCTTGAACTGTCATCCAAATATGCTTCTTTATAGAGGTGGTACAGAGATAGGAGGACCAGGTAGGGGTAATGGTACACTTGCTCTGGGATGCCAACAGGTAATCCCCTTATGCTGAAATCTCTCACACACACACACACACACACACACACACACACACACACACACACACACACTGCTGAAGAGAGAGAGAGAGAGAGAGAGAGAGAGAGAGAGAGAGAGAGAGAAAAAGAAAGAAAGAAAGAGAGACAGACAGACAGACAGACAGACAGACAGACAGACAGACAGACAGACAGATAGGGATAGAGAGACAGATAGGGATAGAGAGAGGAGAGACGTCCATAAACAAACAGCCCCTTTGTATCCTTGTATCTAAAGCCAGCACATTGACATTGGTGTGAAGATGCTTCCTGCCACTACACAATGTAACAACTGTTTAGAACAGATAATGATGACTTAGATCTTGGCCAACACTGAATCGTCTTGTTGCGTGGCAAGACCATGACTTAACTCTTCAACAACACTTTAAAAACAATACAGCAGACAAAAACTTGTTGTTTTGGTTAAAGTGGAAACAAAGCACACACCTCACACACACAAAGTGTAAAAGTGCTTTGCATTGACTTATATTCGTGGCGGGCCTCATCCATTCCATCAGCTGATAGATGCTGCATGACGTCACGAAGATGACTACGGGGACCCTGTGTGACGTCACGAACACGGCACGGGCAGTGGTTAGTGAGTGATCGTTAAGAGTGTTTGGTTTCACTTCACGTCCACTGTCAAACAAATCACTTCACTCAAATACACATTTCCCGGAACAAGTAGTAAGCTTGACCTTTTTTGCTAACCACTGAAGCCTCTTAGCTTAACTTCCCCTTATGAGTTACCCCCAAACACTCAGTGAACTGGAGTCCAGGGAGAAGTTGACTAACTTTCAGCCTGCTGACCACAACAAGACAGACCAGCTCCCCTCACGCCTCAAAACCAAACGTAACCACTCCAACAACAGTGCTTGGGATAACAAGTAACTATCACTGTTGTTGTTAGCAGGACATTAGCATCGCTGGAACAAGTCTTGTAGTTTGGAGCCGCAAGGAGCGGCTAACTTGTTAGGCTAACAGCTAGCCGCATTCTGTCAGTCTGGTAACAAACCGGCTGACAGCCCGAGTGTTGGTTATTATTCTCCCCGGTCTTACCGGAGGGTCGGCCCGATACAGTTGGTGTCGGTGCTTTCGATCTCCCGTAGGATCCGTTCGTGCTCCGCGGCGGTTTCTACGCTCGACATCCCGGGTGTTGATGCGACCTGGAGGACCAAGCCGCTCCGACCTACACACACACAGGGAGGCGCTCCATTACTCGTCCACACGCAGTCCGGCCGGGCGGGGCCTCGATCGCTCGCTCGCTTGCGCGCTCTCTCTCTCTCTAAAAAATAATGAAAGGTTTAATAATGTTGATGATCACATGTATTACATAGTTGGGTACGGCAGGTGGCAATGTGCTCCTTCAAACAAAGAGGTAATCTTTCCGAGCGGGATTTGCCAATATTTTGGCAAATATTGGAATTGAAGACAATAATCCAGGGTTATCATTCAACGACAGTGGTTCTTTGGCTAGATGTCAAAATACAAATACAACGATGTGGCATTATAAATCTCAGTATCATCATTTCCAAAAAATATATTTTTTATGTACCAGATTTATCATCCGTGAGAAGCTTTGAGCCAACCTAAGCAACTTTTTCTTTTTTTTTTCAAAAAGCCCCTCAGTCAAATGACTGAGGGGTGGAGCTACACTGGGGATGGGGTCACAGGCCATGAGGAGGTAACAGGCCAGTTAGAAAGTATGTGTGTGTGTGTGTGTGTGTGTGTGTGTGTGTGTGTGTGTGTGTGTGTGTGTGTGTGTGTGTGTGTGTGTGTGTGTGTGTGTGTAACATTGTGTGTATTCTGTGTTAACCAGGTACCGGGGGTCTGTACCTGGTACCTGGAGCCTGGTGATAGAATAATGCGGAAAGACAGCTTATACTAATCATACAGTCTGATTATCTGTGTGCCTCCCTATCAGTTGGATGCCTTGTGCCCAGCAGTGGATGAGCTGCTGAAGGTAACAGCACACCTTCTGGTGGTGAGATGGCAGTACTGCAGGCGTTGTTAAGGTACAGTATAGATTTATAGACACAATATAGTACATATTATTTTATAGTATTTCAGTTTCACAGAGCTCATAAGTCACCTATAGGTTTTAATGCCATCTACAGGTTAGTAGTGGATAGTCCAGTGATTAGGGTGTTAGACTCCCAGCTGAAAGGTTCTGGGTTTGAATCCAAAAGTCCACAGTCAACAACCTTAAGTAGACTGTTAAGTATGAACTCTTGTGTGTTATATAGTATAATTGAATGTATGTTTATCTTAAACATAATATAACGTGTGTCATATTCGTTTCCCCTCCCTTTTCTCACCTTGTTGCCAGGCAGTAGTTTGGGGGGGCGAGTGAGTAATCCTCCCCGACCCCGGAGTCTTGGCGGTAGCAGCCGAGTATATAATACACACTATATAGTCATTTAGTATTTTCTGTATTTCTGTGTTTTGTGCCCTGATATTGTTTCCTTTTATTTATGTTTAATATAATTAGGACTATTGGTCCAATGTGTTTTTTTTTGTTTTTTTTGTCTTTTTAGTTGTTTTTTTTAATTAAATGTACTTATTTACTAATTACAAGTAATTGATAGTAAGTTTCTCCTTATTTTTTGTCAGGGCATTTTTACATGCTAGAGGAAGATCATTTGTGATGGTTGAGTTCACTTCAGATTAGCTACTGTGTCAAAAAACTTGCTTGTGATCTGAATGTAGCTTTTGATCCATGCTATGACTTGTGTGCAGCCGTAACATGAGTTTCTCCAACTGTATTTTGTGATTAAGTAACTTTTAAATTGTCCTCAACCCTTAAACTATAAATGTGTGAGCACCCTGAGGGCTGTAGTGTAAAATACGTTTAAAAATACTAGAGGTCGCTGAGTCTTGGATGAGAGACAGGACGGATACTTTACTTCCGCACGAAAACTAGCGAAAACTCCGACCCAACAGATCGTTCAAAGCACTTTCCTCCGAGTTTAGGGTCCGAAACTCCCGGAAACTCTGAGCGTTTTTAAGGCGGGATGAGTTCCAAGTGTGGGTGGTGACGTATATCATTCGTGTCAAGAGCAGCGAAGAGCTGTACAAAGCGGCCTCACACGAAACCTAACATTATCAAACTTCTTTGCGATAAATTGTTTGTAGTTTTCTTTGCATCAAAACGTATTTTTTTAAAACCACAAACAACATATATGAAATTCATGGCACAATTCAAACGGGATCAGAAAATACTTTTCATCTCTCCATTGAAATACATGCATCAGAAATTTGAGGACCGGAAATAGGAGAAAGGCGGGACCTTCGCCACTCGGAGCGAGTCGCATGTTGCTGACACGTCGATTACGCACCATCATGCGACTGGCACGAAACCGGGAGAATACGAAGCGTGAAGAGGAACAAAAGACAACAAGAATAATGGTTCATTGGAAAGACGAAGAGACTCGCAAACTTCTGACGATAAGGGCCAAGGCTGAGATCTCCAGACAAATAGTAGGAACGGCAAGAGACTCTGTTGTTTATGAGCAAATCACGAAAGGCCTACGCGAACGAGGAATCATCCGAACCAAGGCTCAGGTAAACACCAAATTAAAAGCACTTAAAAAGCAATACCAGACGGTCGTCGAACGCAATGGCCGTAGCGGCAACGACCCTGAAATATGGTGCTATTTGAGTTTGTGCGAGGGTATATGGGGCAAGGGTTCGAGTCACTCGCCGAGACCTGTGGCTCTGGTCTTGAGCCAGGAAATGGCGTCCACTTCCAGAAGCCCTGAGGAGCCGACCTCCCCGAGCACCCCCGAGCCACCGAGCAGTGACAACGACGAGAAGCCTCCGGTCACTGACGTGTCGCTCAAGGATTCGGGTTGTAGCACAGGTACGATCATATTGGTCCATTGAATGCTGTTATGCATTCGTGTAGCCCAGATACTTGAGCATGATAAAGAGAAAGACAGAAGTAATGGATAATGTTACTTCACCCCTTGCATGTGTTTTTGTGTGCTCACCGGTGCCACCTCCCGCAGGTGTGTAAATGACACTGTAGGCTGCATGATGATTTAAAAAAAGGATCTTATCTTATAGAATGGACCGTCCCTGACGACGAACCGCCTAGGAAGAAGTCGAGGAACTTCACGAACCTGGAAAGGCAGTCGGCAGAGTTGCGGCGCGTCTTCCACGACATGGACAAGGACTTCCACGAGCGAGAGCGGCTCCGGCTGCTGGAGGAGCGCGAGTACGAGGAGCGGTGGCGGCGCGAGCAGCAGGAGCGCGAGGACCGTCGCCACGGGGAGGAGATGGCCGTCCTTCGGGACCTGACCTCCGTACTCCGGCAGATGGCCCCCGCCCAGCAGACGCCCGCCGTGCAGCCCCAACCCCTTCCCTCGGCAAACAACAACAACAACAGCAGCCACAACCACAACGCCTGGAGCCAAGAGAGGCTCAGGCTGCTGGAGGAGCGGGAGTTTGTGGAGCGGCTCCGCAGAGAGGAGCACGAGCGCGACAACAGACAACGGAGGGAGGAGATGGCCGTGCTCCAGGACTTGACCGCCACGCTCCGGCAAATGACCCAGGCTCAGCAGATGCCCGTCGCGCCGCCGCCGCCGCCACACCCACACCCACACCCTCACCCTCACCCTCACTCGGCAAACAACTCCTGGAGCCAAGAACAGCTCCAGCTGTTGCAGGAGTAGCGGAGGAAGAGTGGCTGGACAGTGCAGTATGGATATGGGGGGGGGGGCGGGGGTGATGCAAAATGCTCTAAAATGAGACAATGAGACATTTTCAGCCGAGCTGGGCTGGGCTGTTCATGTCTGCTGGTTATTGTGATTACACATAGAAGCAAGGCCATCAAACTGTATTCTACCTTTCTCCACATCTGTTCTTGGCTAGTTTGTATTTGGTTTTACAGTTTTCTATTTTATGCTATTTTAAGTGATGTACAGTGCCATGAGTTGTGTCATGGGATGAATAACGTTTTGGGATAAATGCACAAATGCAACACTTTTTGAATAAATATATATATATACGGGAATATTACTCTTTCTCTGCCATGTCCTAGATTTCACTCTTCAGAATGACCTTGGTCATAGAATTTGATTTAAAAAAAACAACATTTAATCTGTCCGATTTCTTCCATGCATCTTTTGGAAAATATTGGGTATATTTATAAGCTCTTCATATCAAGCATCTCAGGCCAAAACAAGTAAGCACTGTGCCTCAATAGTCGCCTTTTTCAGTAATTTTGGCCTTTAGTGATTCAAAAAGGAAACGGGTGAATAATCGAATCAAATCAACATTTTATTTTTAAAGTTGTTTGTACAAATAAAATCTAAACACGGATGGTTTCAATTTGTATTAACAAAGATTTTGGTTCCATGTTTTATGAATCACGCAAGTGGGCGTGGCTACGCCTGCAGAGAGGTTCAAGAGTTCATCTGCAAGTCCGACTCGGAAGGGAATATAAAAGCGACAAGCGTGGGAAAATGGAGGTAAACATTATTATTTAGCACTAGAAACAGAACACACGAGGGCTGGAGTGTTGAAGTAAGCGCTGACACGTAGTTCACTAATACATAGTTAATCCATACGTAGGCCTAGTTCAATAATCGATTTCGAGCTAACGGATAAACAAAATGAATCAAGTTGTATGCCTGTATGCCTGTCTCCATTTGCTATTACCATATTAGGTACTATAATCAAATCATGAAGCCTTTATCCAAAAGTGACCTGTGGTGATGTTTAGGGAAAGTGGGGCATAAACAATGATCTCGCTGTAGCCTGCGGAAGAGAATGTTACGCTTGAAATTCCTTACGCATCCACTAGGGATGCGCTACCCCCTTTCACCATAAACCTCACGTTTAGTCCCAATCAAAAATCTCTTGTTATTGAGTGATATGACCACAATCTTAAAGGCGTAGAGGACATATAGAAACGGTTCTGTGTATTGCATAAGTTCGGACCATTAGTCCTGGTTCATGTATAATATTTCCCAAATATTCCATGAACTGATGTCTCCATGACGATCAGGCCCCGATGTTGCGGTCTTTCTGTCTCCACGTACCTGTCTCTCCCCCAGGCCCAGAGGAAGCTGTTGAACAGTACAGAGCTGTGTGTGGACGAGGCTCTGTGTGGGCTGGTGCGGTCGGCCGGTGGTCTCTCTCTGCTGAGGGGTCTACGGGTGGTGGTGCGGTCTGACCTGCACCACCTCAGTGGGAGGGTGGGTCTGGTCTCTGGAGGGGGGTCCGGCCACGAGCCGGCGCACGCAGGTAGGGGGTTCTGTCTTTGACCTGTCTGTTTGGCTCCTCACCTGTCTGCCTGTTTACCTTCTGTAATCCTGTTAGTGTGTCTCTCTCTCTCTCTCTCTCTCTCTCTCTCTCTCTCTCTCTCTCTCTCTCTCTCTCTCTCGCGCTCTCTCTCTGATGAAGAGAAACTTATTTTTAGGACACGTACGACCAGCAGAATATTTTTGATTTAATATTAGAGCATGACCCTGGGAAAGTACAAGCAGCAAAGTTACCACGGATATAATACGCTATGGGGGAAGTGGACATGTCTGCAAGTCTGCAAGCAAGGCTAAAACACAGTTAAAGGAATCTACACAACAAAGGGTTAGGGTTAGGGTCAGTCAATTGGCTTGGCCTGAGTCAGACTTCGTGGCTACAATGGCAATGCAAATGACAACAATCTTAATAGCTCTCAGTCAGAGAGTGGAAGGGAGGTATCTCTAGGTACAGGGAGAATGTATACAATTCCTTTTAATGTGAATAGTAATTATATAAACAAGGTTAATATAATTGCATATTAAAGTTATGATTGATATTTCCATGGCACTCTCTCTCAGTGTGTCTATGTCTCTCTGTCCAGGTTATATTGGCACAGGTCTCTCTCTCTCTCTCTCTCTCTCTCTCTCTCCTCTCTCTCTCTCTCTCTCTCTCTCTCTCTCTCTCTCTCTCTCTCTCTCTCTCTCTCTCCTCTCTCTCTCCTCTCTCTCTCTCTCTCTCTCTCTCTCTCTCTCTCTCTCTCAGTGTGTGTCTATGTCTCTCTGTCCAGGCTACATTGGTACAGGGATGCTGTCGGCAGCGGTAGCCGGGGCGTGTTCGCCTCCCCTCCTCCGACCAGCATCCTGGCTGCCATCCTCCACCTCCACAACGCAGGTACGGCGTGGGTGTGTGTTCATTGAAATGCTTCATGTTGTGTTGTGCCACATCATCTTTACATCATAAAGATCGCCGAGATGAGGTCACTAAAGTAGTGACTTTAGGTTTGGTCGGACGCAGAATCATAACAACAAGCACCAGCGTGTGTCTGAGAGTGTATCCAGGCAGGATACTACTGTGTAAAGTTTACCAGGGAGGGTTGTGGTGGTGTCCCCTGCAGGAGCCTCGTGGGTCCTTCTCATTGTGAAGAACTACACCGGAGACCGGCTCAACTTCGGCCTGGCCGCCGAACAGGCCCGTAACCGCGGCGTCTCCGTCGCCATGGTGATCGTCGCCGACGACTGCGCCTTCGAGCGCCCCGGCAAGGCTGGGAGGCGGGGCCTGTGTGGAACCGTGTTCGTACACAAGGTCCACAAAGTGCTTTACATTAAGCAAGGGACACATCGTTATAATACATATGTGTGTATTTACCTGTACAGATAGTGTGGATGATAACAACTAAAAACCCCAATACACCCACCGTGCTTTCTAAAATCGAGAGCTATTCTGCACTCTGTGTAGTTATTATTTTTTTTTTTTAACTAGGTCGCTCAGCACTTTTAGTTTTGTATCTGCTCCAATATTGATTCTTGAGACAGCCGTCACTTAGATAACAACATCCGTTAAGTGACTGAATGTAGTCGCTTTATCGTTAAGTAAAGTTTGTACATGTGTTAATGTGTGTGTGTGTGTGTGTGTGTGTGTGTGTGTGTGTGTGTGTGTGTGTGTGTGTGTATACAGTTGGCAGGGCCCTGGCAGAAGAAGGCTGCCCATTGGACGAGATTGTTGCCAAGGTGACAGAGGTGCTGAAAGGGATTGGTGAGTCGTCCTGTCTTCCTCATCTCATTTATTGTGTAGTCAGCTGCCATTAAACTACTGGATCAAAGAGAGCGCTGGAGAAAGTGTTACTGTTGTTGTTTACTGTACTGTGTGTGTGTGTGCAGGTACTCTGGGGGTCAGTCTCTCCCCCTGCAGTGTTCCAGGATGTCTGCCCTCCTTTCAGCTGCCACCCGGAGACATGGAGCTGGGCCTGGGTGAGAGACATACACAGAGAGAGAGAGAGAGAGAGAGAGAGAGAGAGAGAGAGAGAGAGAGAGAGAGAGAGAGAGAGAGAGAGAGAGAGAGAGAGAGAGAGAGAGAGAGAGAGAGAGAGAGAGAGAGAGAGAGAGAGAGAGAGAGAGAGAGAGGAGAGAGAGAGAGAGAGAGAGAGAGAGAGAGATTTATTTAATTGTTTTATAACTCTATTTTATAAATATATATTTTTAAATATTTTATATTTTTCTAGGCCTTGCTATTTTTCCTGTTCATTTTTTAAATATTGTTGGCAAGGTACATAGGGCAGTATATAATAGAACAGAATTGAAAGAAACAAGAGCTGGAGAGAGGAAGAGAGAGAGCGGAGGGAGAGAGGGAGAGGCGAGAGAAGGTGAGGCTGACAAGTGAAAAGAGTGTTGCAGGTCTGTGTGGTTCTTTCAGGTATCCATGGTGAGCCTGGAATCCAGAGGTCAAAGGTCGGCATTTATGTTTGTTAGGATATCTATTTAGAATAACATATACAATATATCATATCATAATATATTATGATGTAATATGTATGCCATGTGATCTGTAGGTGGTGTGTGCAGACCAGGTGGTGAACACCATGATAGATCACATGACCAACCCCAGCAGCCAATCACATCTGCTGCTCAACTCAGGTAAGTCACCTGTGTATCTATATGTGTGTCGGAATGTGATACATTTCTCCTCTCTCTCTCTCTGGGGGACATTGTCCATTTGTGTGTGTGTGTTTGTGTTAACCTGTCTCTCTCTCGACTGGACTCGGGTTATATCTTGACTCTCTCTCCAGGGGACAGTGTGGTTCTGTGTGTCAACAATCTGGGAGCTCTGTCCTGTTTAGAGATGGCTGTGGTCACAAGAGCTGCTCTCTCTACGCTGGGTAAGTGTGTGTGTGTGTGTGTGTGTGTGTGTGTGTGTGTGTGTGTGTGTGTGTGTGTGTGTGTGTGTGTGTGTGTGTGTGTTGGGGGGGTTATGGGTTGGCTGGTTCATGATCGATTGGCTAACAGGTTAATTATTTACTTGATTGATGAATGAAATCGGTGTGTCATGTGATGGGTGGTCTCCATGTTTACAGAGGCGCGTGGGGTGGTGGTTGCCAGGGTGATGTCAGGGTCCTTCATGACATCGCTGGAGATGGCCGGCGTCTCGCTGTCCCTGATGAGGGTCGACCCCGAAGTTCTCAGACTGTTTGGTAACACATCCCCTTACACACACACACACACACACACACACACACACACACACACACACACACACACACACACACACACACACACACACACACAGCCTTGCATGTATATATATACTGTATATACAGTATACATAACTGTATATCTATAGAGATAGATAGATATATAAAGATTAAGTCTGTCAAATGATTAATCGCATAGTATTAGGGAGTTAACTGGCGATTAATCCATTTCTTTTAATTATATTTTAAATCCCCTGCAATTGAAATTCAATGAGATTATCAAATGGAATGACCACCAAATGTACTTAATAGCAAAGACTAAACCAAGTGATCTTGAGTTTTACTAACCCTAACCCTAACCCTACTCAATTGTAATTGTAATTCAATTGTAAACAGGCAGTTAATTAGCACAATTGTAAACCAACAGTTACTACAAGTGTATTTAAATTCAAATAAGCAGCACCACAGATTTGGGAATTGTAAACAGGTTGTCACTTACTGCAATTGTAATCAGGAAGTCACTTAATGCAAGTGTTATTGAATGTGAAGTAAGTGGAACTAAAAACAAAACTTAATTCTGACATCAATGTTGACATTCTGTGGGGAAAACCTTTCAAAATCACACCAAAAAAAAAGAAATAGAGAGAGAAAGTGCGTTAATGCGTACATTTTTATGAATCAAGTTAAAATAAGATTGCGTTCATTTGAATAGCCCTAATAAAGATACACAGATATATATATATATATATATATATATATATATATATACTCTCGTCTCACACACACCCACCCACTGTTCCTGGTGACGGCAGACGCCCAGACGAGTGCCCCCGCCTGGCCCAACCTCAGCAGTGTGTGTGTGAGCGCACGGCAGTACACCGCCGAGCCGCCCGCGCTGCGCACCTGGGCCCAGGAGGGCGACGCCCACTCTGAAGGTAAGCGCGATAGGAGACGTGTTCTGTGTCATGTCGTGGAGTTCGCTATGTACCTAGATCCAGTTTTTCCATCACTTGGAAAGAATGAGCTTTAGCTGCTCTTCACTTTGGGTGTGTTTGTTTTGGGCCCCAGGGCCGCTGAGCCCTGTGATGCGTTCAGCGCTACAGAGGATCAGCTCCGCCCTCCTGGACAGACAGGAGGAACTCAACGCTCTGGATCGGGCCTCCGGGGACGGGGACTGTGGCAACACACACGCCCAGGCCGCCCGAGGTGAGACACACACTCAAGCACACGCACACACACACACAAACACACTATATGATGAACGTAAACCTGTCATAACTGGTTATACTGCTAGATTATTTTGATTAGTATCTGCTAAATGCTTGTGTAAGGTCAGAGGGTGAATGGTGCTTACATTGTACGTTATAAACCAGGTTCTTCATGCAAGCCATGTGCTTTGCATGTTTTATGGGTGTTTTATGCTCTATTCAATTTGCTCTATGCATTGCATCGAAGCAAGTATGATTCAGAGCTCAAAATGTAAACTTTTCACTCACAGCCATTCAGGAGTGGCTCTGCAGTCATGTGGTGCCAGGTTGCCCAGGGCAACTGCTGTCTGTCCTGGCCGGACTGGTGCAGGAGAAGATGGGCGGGTCTTCAGGGGGGGTAGGTGATCTTGATGTTTTGTCTTTGTTGAGTTTGTGGGAACCTGACCTACTCAAAACAGCTCATGTCGTGACGTCACAAGATCAACATAAGGCCGTTGTGTTCAAATGACAATACAGTGGCATAACTGCCTTTCCCTGTCACTCCCTGTCTCACTTTTACACACACAAACACCGCACACACACACACAGCTATACAGTCTCTTCCTTACGGCGGCAGCAGGTCATTTGACCGAGAGATTGAGCCATGCCGGGGCCTGGGCCAACGCACTGCATGCTGGGACACAGGCCATGATGAGGTACTAGACGTGTGTGTGTGTGTGTGTGTACTGTGTGTGTGTGTGTGTGTGTGTGTGTGTGTGTGTGTGTGCATATAACAGGATCTGTAACATTGTGTTTGTGTTAACCAGGTACGGAGGGGCGGAGCCTGGTGACAGAACCATGGTGAAAGCTTTATTTATTATTAACTCTGTCAGTCTGTCTGTCTACCCGCGTGTTTGAATGTCAGTCTGATTATTGGTATGCCTTCATCAGTTGGATGCCTTGTGCCCAGCTGTGGATGAGCTGCTGAAGGTAACAGCAACTCCTTCTGGTGGTGAGATGGCAGCACTGCAGGCTGCTGTCAAGGTACAGTACAGATTCATAGACACCGTACAGTACAGTACTGTTTCACAGTGCTCACAGTCCAGTGATAAGGGTGTTTGACTCCCAGCTGAAGCTGGTCCTGGGTTCGAATCCAAAAGTCCAGTCAACCCGTAGAGCAATACAACCTCTAAAAATACACACACATAAATTCACTGTTTCGCCGTTATAGAGCTGTAATAGAGCTGTATATAGATCTGTTCTAAGATCACTGGAATCCAGCTCAAGAGTATAAGCTCATTGTGGGACAAACATGCAGGCCAGAAAGCTAAATGTATTATCAGTCAGCCTGACCATGTCCTCCGTGAGGAATTCACACTAATGCCCTCAGGGAGGCGCTGTTATTCAATCAGATCAAGAACAATGAGGTACTCCCACTCTTTTATCCCTGCAACCATCAGGTTGCTAAATGATATAGGTTAGGAGTAGGTGGAGAGCACACCAGGGTTTTCAAGTGCAGGGTGGTTGCTTACTGACAGACTGAAATGAATTGTGAGTTGAATGTGTGTGTTGGGACTGCTGTTGATATATGTTTTTGTTTGTGTCTACCTCTTATGCTATTTATAGTATTTATTAAGTAATTTATGTGAGACTGGTAACTGCGAACTGAATTGCCCATTTTGGGATAAATAAAGTTTTTCTAATCTAATCTATAGCTGTAATAGAAGGTAAAAAACGATTTACAGATTTAAAACATGGACTTGTGCATGTAATGTACTATAACTAAATGTATTTAGATCTTATACAATGTGTTTCTCTTCCCTCCCTGGTTGTACCTGGTCGTCAGGCGGCAGAGTTAGGGGCGGAGTCAACCCGTGACCTCTCCGCCAGAGCAGGGCGAGCGAGCTACATCGCCGCAGAGCGAGTGACCCTCCCTGACCCCGGCGCCGTGGCCATAGCCGCCATCTTGAGAGCCGCGCTGGAGTCGCTAGAGGGACGGCCGTAACTTGGCAACCAGGGCCTGGCTGTACATAAGAGTACGAATCACTATGTTATAGTAATATATATATATATATAATAAGCTTTGAATAATATATTATATATATGTATATATATATATATATAATATATTGGTAGTTTCCCCCATAAACCAAAACTAAAACAACCCAAAATATATAGCAATTTGTTATCAATCATTTTGCTACATTATCATTTGTGTGTGTTTCAATAAAGTAATACATTTAATTGTTGGTTTCAGAAGACATTTCTGAGTTGTAATGTATGCATTAAAGAGGTAATAACTGAATGACTTTCACTGAAGACAATGGTAATATTTACATGAATAATAAAATCTTAATGAAGTATTTTGGCTCTGTTTGGTTTGGCTTTCTTTTTGTACTCTGTCGTTTTAGAGTTAATAAACTAATATCACAACGTGTATCTATGGTGATTAGGGTAAGCTTATCCAAACACTGAGTTTAAATTAGGGTCCTATAATTAAGTTTCTATAATAAGGGGTCAGGTGATTCTACATGCGGGTTAAGTTTCTACAATAGGTGTCAGGTGATTCTAAGTGTTTGCCTCAGGGTTAGGTGATTCTACAGTAAAGTGTGAAGTGTTTCCATATAAAGGTTAGGGGATTCTATATCAGGGTTTAGGTGATTCTACAGTGGGATTAAGTGTTTCTACATAAGGGTTAGGTTATTCTACATTAGGGTTAAGTTTTACTAAATGAAGGGGTGTGTTTGGGTCACGTCATTCTATAGGCTACTCCACATAAGAGGATTTTTAGTTAGACAACTTGAATCTCCAGTTGAAGAAACCCGTAAGGGCTTTGAAGATTCCGTGACACACAGACAGCCATTGACACGCCCAAACACAGGACTGAAGATGTGAGTTGTCGTCATTGTCAGGATAGGTGTGGATCATGTCCTACATTCGGATTTATATTCCCAACACTGACCCTGGGTTGTGCACTTCAATGGGTCATTCACCCAGGGGCCATCTTGGATCCAAACACCAGCTGGGTGGGGTAACATAACGCAGAATTCTGTATTCAGTTTCCCCCACACACACACCTAGTGTTTAGAACCAAGGACCCATGATTGACTATGGATGTAAAGCTAGGGTAGGATATTTATTTCAGAAGCAAAGTTTTTTTGGTAATAACCGTGAAATTCTACTTACAATCAATAAATCAAATGCTCTGAACTATCGCAGACTTGCGATTAGCCAATCCAGCCCGCACTTGCCCTGTCTGTCTACCTTCCTACCCGGTTACCTGCATTCACTGTATTATCAACACCCTACCTAGTGTCACTTGGTACGTAGGCCTACGACATCGACCTGCAAATAAGCAGGTGACATCTTGGTGCATCTTGGTGAGTGCTAATGGTGCATCTTGCAGAGTGCACCATTATAGCGTTTGACTCACCGTGGTGAGTCATGGAGTGAGACAGAGCACCTTGGACTACTCATCCCATGTTTACAACCCTCAAAACAATGAGTTGTGCTTCCGTTTCCATTATTCTGCTCGCTCACTCAGCTACTTGTTTTGATTAGATATGCTTTCTGTATAATTGGTCATTGGTGGGAAATTAACTCATCAACCGTCTCACAGGTCACGGTAGTATCCGTGACCGAGCTATGAGATAATAGTACAAACATTTACAGAACGGGCTGCGTCGCATTAGTTCCCTGATAGAATTATGTGCACACCTTTAACGTGTTTACCTTTTCGATTAAGTCGGATGCCCGGAATAGGAGGCAAGCGGTGCGATGAAGGTGTTCTGTGGACTTCCGGGTATCAACGTCACAAGTCTAGAAGATGACCTCATCTCGCTTCCCGCTTGTTGCATCAGCATGAAACCAGAATGACCGTCAACTGAATCACTTTATTTCAATTTCACTTTATGATTTACAATTTACACGTATTATAATTTATATTGTTTATACCGTCTGTTTTGTTTGCCTGTTTTGTTTGTTTTGTCTTTTCCTTACTTTAGCATTAGTTCAGCATTTACCTTAATTTATTTATCTATTTTTGTTTGCATTAGTACTTTGTATTTGTATTGTATTGTATTTTTATCCTGTGTTTTTCCACTGCTGTTGGGCGGTTGCAGCAAACTCATTTTCCTAATTTTATCTGATCTAATCTAATCTCAATGTCGACGGCCAACCCACTGTCTGTTTATCTTAAAGTATGGATGAACAAAACGTTATTTGGCGTGAGAACATTTTTTTGCACAATAGCATACCCAGGGGCAGCGCATTTGACAATCTCACATCTTCGGTAGGGCACTTACACAACTAGTCTTAGAGTAAATAGACCTGTTTCACTGTGTTTCTCATGTCACAAGATCAAATGATTTCTAAATAGTGGTCAGGGACAAGTGAATAACAAGTAATAAATCAATAGGTGTGCAGATATGAGGTGAATACACAGATACGTACATAGCGACATTCCTACACGTATCTGACTTTCTAGTTCCGTCTGGGCCAAGATAGATAGATACTTTATTGTCCCCTTGGGGAAAATCTTTCTCAGTGAATAGACAGACACATGACCATTTACCAAGACGACGACATACAAGAACGAGAAAAAATGCAAAAATGCATAGGCGCCAGTATTGCACATGCCATCAGAATAAATAAATACAATGGGTAGAAATGTCATGCAAGACAGTATTGTGTTCCCCGGTCAAACCCGCTGAGCAGGGTAATTAAAACCTTATTTTTAGATGTTTGTTTAAAAAGCTGATGGATTGTGGAATGAATGACCTATTTGTCCTATTTGTTTGTCCTATTTTTGGAGAGGGCTGGATTTCGAAACCTGCTACCTGATGGTAATAGTTCAAAGGTGGTGGAAAAAGTGTTTTGTATTTGCTACAACTTTGTCTGCTTTACTCAGTACTCTCTCTCTGTATATGTGCTCCAGACTATTCCAATTAGTACCCAACAGCTTGCTGGCAGTGGTCACTATTTTCCTAAGCCTATACTCTTCTGTGCTTTTGCTGCTCTGCCGAACCAGCAGATGATGCAAAAGGTTAAGACACTCTCCACATAAGCAGCGTAGAACATCTTATCCATTTTACAGTTAACATCAAACGAGACCAGCTTTTTCAAAAAGTAAAGCCTTTGCTGTCCTTTTTTCTAAAACCACCCCCAGAAACTTATACTCCTGGATAGACTGTATGGGCTGCCCTTGGATAATCGTTCGAACGAAATGCTTTGTCTCTCCTGAAATCAATAGCCACCTCTTTTGTCTTTGAGGTGTTTAGCAGGAGATGGGAGTTTTCACACCAGTCAAGGAACTCATGCAGGACTGGACCATGGTCCTGCTCATCTCCTTGGAGGAGGCTGACCAATGCTGTATCGTCAGCAAACTTTAATGAAATGCCTACCAGGGTGAGGGCTGGAGCAGTTGTTGGTGTGTAGTATAAACAGTAGGGGAGATAGCACACACCCTTGGGGGGAGATGATATTAGTCATGATTCGATCAGAAAGAGAAGAGCCCACCTTCACCTGTTGGACTCTCTGACTTAGGAAGTCAAGGAGCCAGAGGATCAGGCCTCCGTCCAGTACAAAGTGGCCATGCAGCCTCTGAGCCAGGGTGTTAGGAGGGATGGTGTTGAATGCAGACGAGAAATCGAAGAATATCACTTTGACGTGTGTGTTTTTGGCGCTTCCGGGTGTGTGTAAACAAGATATAACAAAGTTAAAATAGCAGCATCAACCCCCCTGCTGGACTGACAAGCAAATTGCAGAGGGTCTAGTAGATGATGGGTCCTTAGTAAAATATGTTTTTTCACTGTCCTTTCGAACTACCAATGAAGTTAATGCTATAGGACAGTAGTGGTTGTGCTCAGTTGGTGAAGGAATCTTGGGGATGGGGATTATAGTTGATGTTTTCCATAAAAGTGGAAACAGTGCACTGATCCAGAGAGGACTGGAAAATATCTGTGAAAACTGGAGACAAAATTTTAACACATTGCCACAGATGTTGTCTGGTGGCAATGGTTTCTCAGGTGTTTTCCTGTTGGGCTGATAACTGGGTCAAAGGTCAAAGCAGCACTCTAAACAGATAGCTAGGTGATATTTAACAGTAAAGGTCAGAGTTAGCTTAACCCTAATGACAGCCCTACATATAGGACTGGAGACTTCCACTGTGACAATCTTGCCCTCTATCCCACTTGAATGAGTTTATGAAGTTTGTGTAAAGCAACCCAACTAAACAGATGAACATATGCTTGTTCTGCCTCTAGTGGGATACTGCATAGTGTTTTGACGATGAACGTTTATTTTCAAGCAAAATCCAGATCAAACTGGCGTCCTAGAAGTGTTAATAACTGGAATCGCTTGGTGATAAATGTTCTTGGTGTTCCTGACGTAGTAAACACGGATATTAATCAACAGAATACAAGAGAAGGTGGCATCGCTTGGAAGTGAGGCATACTGGCAAATGTGCCAGGCACTTCCTTCCCGGTTCTGCCTGTTCTCTAATCTCTAATCTCTACTCTAATCAATGTTTCGGGAGATTAACTGAATTAAGTTATACAGGGTTATGGTAAGGTAAGGTTTGATTTCGGCCAGGATGGCAGTGAGAAACAATATTGGTAGAAAACCTGCCATCAGATAAAGAATACAGGTTTAAAACTACATTCCTCTACACCTGTCTTCCACCTAGTAGATACGGTCCCCTAGAAGCACACCTCTCCTCTATATCTGGTCAGGGATCACACCTGTCTTATAGTCTACCTGGTCACCTAATCAAGTCAGTGTGTATGTGTGAGTGTGTGTGTAATAATCGGATAGGGGATCCTTCTACATTTTATTGATAGCTTAATTGTTTATGATTGGTGATGCCAGCTTATGGTATTAAGCCAATAGACAGACCCCTGCTTAGTGAGTTTGTGCCAAAGCCTAGATACTCATGAGACTAATAACGAACTAAGCATTATTTATGAGAGAGCTAGAACCTTTTGCTTTAACTTTCTGTCCCGAGTTTATTGACTCATGACTTTCAATTTTTTTTTTTGGGGGGGGTGGCTGAAATCCTGTGTCTTTGAGTACCCAAGTTCATCATTCTCACTTTCATTAACGTCAGGAGTTCTCTGCTTGGTGCAATCAATTCATTTCACTTTGGGTATCAGATTTGAGGGATGCTGATTGGCTAAAACGATGTTGCTATGTGCATACATAGAAGAAGCCAAAACCATATTTAAGCCAAAACATAACGTTTTAGAATTGATATATAATAACAGTAACACGTTACTGTGCGTTTGAATCACAGTAATTGTTGATTTAAAAAACAACAACATATATTTAAAGATATATGAATAAAAAAACACTTTCACCAGGGAGGGATGCGCTCCAGGCTCTCTTGTGGCTGGCCATGGTGCTGGCCTCCAGGTGTAACGTTGAGGTGGATATGCTCACCAGACACCGCTTCTCTTGCCATTGCAGCACCCTAATAATAAAGTTGATCTATGTTTATATGAATTTATTAGAGCATAAAGGTGCTTTCACAACCCCCCTGGGCTCATCTGTCACACTGATCAGGTGAAAGAATGCAGGATAATGATGAAAATGATGATGGCTATTTCTGGCCTGTGTAACACTGGTGGGGTTTAGGACTGAGTCACTAGCACCAATCAGACGGTTTCCTTACCTTTAGACCTTTTCCTGGACAACAGGAAAAACCACGATGACCTTTACCACAGTAGTGTCACAATGACCAACATTACATCCAAGAATGTGATATTCATCCGAAACAATAGTGTAGTGGAAAGATTTCCTACAATGCCCAAACCAGTATGTCTGTGTTTGTTTATGTGTGTGTGTGTGTGTGTGTGTGTGTGTGTGTGTGTGTGTGTGTGTGTGTGTGTGTGTGTGTGTGTCTGTGTGTGTGTATACTTTTGTTTACAAGAAGTGTTCTAAACCAGTCCGGTCACATTTACCTGACGTGACGCCCATTTACCTGAATGACACCCTCCTGGCATTCAGCCAGGTGGGCGGGGCTTAGAAGGGAGGGTGACAAAACTTTTAAGGGATAAGTGAGCATCAGAGGACAGTGAATCACAAGGGAGGGCATACCGAGAGGGACAGACTGAAGTGGAGAGAAGAGAAGACGTTAACCTGTGCACGTATTCCTGGCTGGGAGCATATCACCTGCATCTCAACACCTGAGCTCCTGAGCTCACCTCTCACCTCCAGGAACAGGTAATCTCCAGACTCACCTCGCCAAATACGACAAATAAAGACAAGAGAAACGGAGGGGCGAGAGAGCCGGGGGGGGGAGAAAGAGATGGAGGGGGAGAAAGAGATGGAGGGGGAGAAAGAGATGGAGGGGGAGAAAAGCAGCATGAGAGAAGGGGCCAAAGAGTGCTGGAAAAGGGGGGGGGGGGGGGGAATGGGAGAGAGGGCGGGGGGGGTGGGGGGGAGAGATGGGGAGAGAGAGAAGGAGCAGATGCAGCGAGAGAGAGAGACAGAGAAAAGTAGGTCAGCAGACTAGAATTATTTGGCAACCCTAGGTGATACCTTTGTGATTACAGCTAATTATAGATTTACAGTTATTAGAATGTGAATGTAAAGAATGTGGTCTGAGAATCTTGACAGCTCTTTCTGAATTTTACTGCACTACATTTTGTGTAATTTTACCATGACACTTTTGTTAATTGCTTTAGTCAACTGTGAGTGTTGTGTATGTAAGTGTATAGGCCTATAATAATAATAATAATAATATAATGTATAATAAGCAATGTTGGTTATGAAATCCGGCATTCAGAGTAGCATTATACTTAAAGGTGTCATTATACTTAAAGCCTAAAGGTGGATTTATACTACTCCATAAAGTGCTGTACGTAGATACGGAGAGCCCTCTCCGTCGACGGAGAGCCTGTCGGAGATCCTCTCCGTAGCTCTACGTGCGCCTCCAATATGTTTGAACTATCCGTCGAGGCAACGGAGACGGATGGAGACGGCAAGGGGCTGTGATTGGTCCTCTAACAAAATCATTACCAGAATCACTTTCCCCAGTTGGACTTTGCACTTTATTTACTTTGTACATTGTTTACTTTGCACATTAAGGACTAATAAAACACCAAATAAGATTTGAAAAGCTTTGGAAGTTTATTTTCAACACTATTTAGTAGTCAGCATATAAGATCGATCGGTGGTGAATTGCATTGCGTATCCGACATCCTGACGGAGAACTGCAAATGCTCGAGGGGTCTCCGTAGTTACGGAGTCGGATTACGTATTACGGATACGGAGTAGTATACTTTGGGCTTAACCCTCACTTGGACGCAGACAAAAAGGTTTTTGGTTCACTGGCTCTTTAAATAAAATAAATCAAAGTCAGTCCCTCTCTTGCTCTCCATTTAACGTATTCACTAGCTTTCTATCCCTGAGCAAGGGAGGGGTAGAAGGAAGCTTTTATCTTTGGATTAAAAGCTTCTGACTGAAAAGTAAATACTCTCTCTGACAGAAAGGCGTCACTTTTTCTTCCTTTCTTTCTTTCTTTCCTTCTTTCTTTCTTTCTTTCTTTCTTAAGATTGCTCCTAAACAAGGATGATTTTATTAATTTTACTAAAAACATACCTTTACAGTTTAGCGTGATTGATTGCTTGATTCCTTTTCATTTCTTTGAATAGTTAGTCATAATTGAATAGATAGTCATAATTGATTTAGTTCATACGTTCCCAACCCATTTATTAACCGGGTGAATCAGAAGTCACTGCAAGTCTCTTTTGATAAAAGCTTCTGACTGAATAATAAATACTCTTTCTCTCTCTCTCTCTCTCTCTCTCTCTCTCTCTCTCTCTCTCTATCTCTCTCTCTCTCTCTCTCTCTCTCTCTCTCTCTCTCTCTCTCTCTCTAACAGGATGGCGTCACTGGGCAGCCTCCTGTCTGATGAACAGTTCCTGTGCTCCATCTGTCTGGACATCTTCAGTAACCCCTCCTCCACACCCTGTGGACACACCTTCTGTATGGCCTGCATCAACCGCTACTGGGACGGAGCCAAGGTACCCGTCTGTCTCTCTCTACCTGTCTAACACTCTACCTGTGAGTTCATCTAGGCACACGTCTCTCTACCTGTTAGTTGAAGGCACCTGTAGGTCCCTGTCCATCTCTGTTACATCAAAGTAACCGTTCAAACCACCTCTCTCTCCTCCTCCGTTCCATTGCTCTCCTCCTTCTGCCCTTTCCTCTCCTCCTATCCTCTCTCCCCCTCCCCTCTCGGTCCCTCTCCTCCCCTCTCCTCTAGGTGTACGAGTGTCCCCTCTGTAAGAAGGCCTTCCACAGACGCCCAGACCTCCAGATCAATCGGACCCTGAGGGAGATCACCGAGCAGTTCAAGTCCATGCTGGGCTCCGGCGGGGCCGGCTACGGGGGGACCACGGTGATGAGGGGAGGGAGGGGGGGGTGGATGGTGGGAGAAGGGGAAGGAGAAGAGGAAGGAGGGGCGGGAGTCGTGAACGACGAGCGGAGGTGGAGACATCGAGTTTCCGAGATGCACGACTCGGAACCTCAAGACTTCGGTGAGTACTGGACCAGGGTCTGTCCAGACTTGATTCTTACATTTAGATGTGAATAAACATAAGTGGATCAAAGATCTCTTCAGAGCATCAGAGACGCCAAGTTAAATGTGGACGTCTCTTAAAGGTCCCATGACACGCCGCCAGGTGTGAGTGTGATCAGCCTTACAAGCCTTTTGAAAGTCTGTCTCTTCTGACATCACAAGTGGGCGCGTCTAGGTGGACACGCCCACTTGTGACATCATCAGAGACAAAACGGCTTGTAGCGGCTGATCACACACACACACACACACACGGTGGCACGTTATGGGGACCTTTAAACAATCCCATATCTTTCCCTAATGTCTTGTCTGGGGACTGCTTCTATCCCGGCGCTTCCATAACTTTGAAAGGACTGCCCATCCTGGTGTCCATGTCGGGCCTGAGCCCCCCGCTGGCGTCGTCCGTGCCCACCGACTGCCCCCTGCCCGCCCTGGCCCACAGCCACGCCTCCTCCTCCAGGCTGGCCCCGCCCGTCCCGTCCCGGGGCTCCGGTCGCCGGCGCTTCACCCTCAGCCTGGTGGGCGACACCCAGAGGCTCCCCATCTGCCAGGCCCACGGCCGCGGGCTCACGGTACGGCGCGCACCGCCCTGCCGCCAAAAGGGGGTTACCGTGGTGATGATGGTGTCACCGTGGTAGCATAGCCCGTTGTAGTGTTGTTATGTTGTTGTGTTGGTGGTGGTGCTTAATTAATTGTGTGTTATGTTAGTGTTGTACCAGTCGTGTTGTTGTGTAAGAGTGGTGTGATTGCGTTGTTGTTTGAGTGAGGTTAGTTAGTGCTCATTCTGGCGAGGGATGGTTTTGTTTGAGTGTAACAGTCTGTGGTTGCTGTGGGGACAGTGTGGTTACCGTGGCGATGTTTCTATGGTTACAGGTGTACTGCAAGAGCGACGGAGGGGTTATCTGTCCGGAGTGTCACGCCCCCCGGGCTGAGCACCATGGACATGACACCGTCTCCTTGGAAACGGAATGGATGGATACCAAGGTGGGAAGACGGGAGGAGGAGGAGGAGAGCTCTAACGTCAACCCAGAGCAAACTAATTGTTTCATGTAGTGATGCTCTGTGTGTGTGTGTGTGTGTGTGTGTGTGTGTGTGTGTGTGTGTGTGTGTATGTGTGTGTGTGACAGGCCAGGCTGGATGCGTTACAGCATCAGATTCAGGCTATGATCACACAGAGAGTAAGGAAGATGGAACAGATCAAGCTGTCAGCGACTGAACTGCAGGTAACAAACACACACACACACACACACACACACACACACACACAGTCGCTCACACACACACACACACACACACACACACCACATACAAATTCTTGTGTTTTTCAATAGGATCAAATACAAATTAAAAAATACCATGAAGCAGTGCGAAAACGAATGAATTTCAAATGCACGTGACATAAACGACGCCCGTCCCTGCCACTAGTCGGCGATGGAGCGAGAGACGGCAAGCAGTCTGGTCACGTTCTCGGCGCTGGCGGCGGCGGTGGAGCGGGCGCAGGCAGAGGCGATGGAGGCGATGGAGGTCCAGCGGAGGGCCGCCCAGCACCAGGCAGAGAACATGCTGCGTCAGCTGGAGGCTGAGGTCTCCTCCCTGAAGAGCCGGGAACAAGACCTGTCCCAGCTCAGCCAATCAGACGACCACGCATACTGCATCCAGGTGTGTCTCCGTTTTCACCCTGGCTCTCTCCTCGCCTCCTCTCTTTTCCCTCTCCGCTCGTCGTGCCCTCCTCCTCTCCCGCCTCGCCTCCTACACTCGTCCCACGCTCCTCCTATTCGTCCTTCCTCTTTTCCTCTGTCTCCTCGCTCTCCTCTCTCTCCTCCTCCTATGTGCCTCCCCTGCTTTCTCCTCCTCTCGTCTCCATCCATGCTCCTCCTCCTTCTCCTCTCCTCTCCTCCTCTGTGTACACAGTCGACGGATGACAGACTCGTTCAACAGAACCTCACACCTTGGCTCCGCCCCCCTTCTCTAGAGTTTCCCCGGCCTCTCCAGCCTTACGACAACCAGAGATTGGTCTGTGGTGTCCATCAACCCGGACCACGGAACGGGAGGCATCTATAAGTCGCTGGCCACTCAGCTGGGGAAGTTCCAGGAGGAACTGAATCGTTTTGTGGATATGGGTCAGTCCATAGAGATAGACACTAAAGAGATGGTCGCTATGAAGAGATACACTAGTGATGGTCAATACATAGAGATAGACACTAAAGAGATGGTCGCTATGAAGAGATACACTAGTGATGGTCAATACATAGAGATAGACACTATAGAGATGGTCAATACAAAGAGATACCCTATATAGATGGTCATTACATGGAGATAGACACGATAGAGATGGTCAGTACATAGAGATACCCTATATAGATGGTCATTACATGGAGATAGACACGATAGAGATGGTCAGTACATAGAGATAGACACTATAGAGATGGTCAATACATAGAGATACCCTATATAGATGGTCATTACATGGAGATAGACACGATAGAGATGGTCAGTACATAGAGATAGATACTATAGATATGGGCAATACGTAGAGATAGACACTATAGAGTTGATCAGTACATACCCTATACTATAGATGGTAATAGAGCTAGACACCATAGAGATTGTCAGTAATAGAGATACAGTAAAAAGATGGTCAATACATAGAGAAAGACACTATAGAGTTGATCAGTACATAAAGATATACTATAGACATACACACTACAGAAATAGTTTGCATAGAGATGGTCAGTACAGAGATACCCATATAGATAGGATGGAGGTAGTCAATACATAGAGATATATAGTATAGAGAAAGATGTCAGTATAAAGATCTTCAACTCTTCAAGAAAATGTAAACCGTTCTCTAAAGGCTTGCCATTGGTACCGGGCAACTTTGCCTAGTGTGATTGCGCCCTAATATTGCCACTTTAAAAATGTATTCACTTGATGATGTTTGTTTCATTCTACTCCAGGTGTTCATCCAGTTTTGGTGGAACCCAGTTTGTTCCGGACCCAGCCCAGTAAGTCAATTACAAGTCCAACGTAAAGGAACACTTCAGGGTTTTTCCACCTGGACCCTATTTTCCATTATTTTTGGTTCTAAGGGACAATAATCTTTGGAATTTACCAATATTGAACGAGAAAGCTTTCCTATAATCAACGAAAATGGGCTGACATGTAATCCTTTTGGGCAATTTGCCCAATCCGGTCTGTTTGTTATTGTGTCCAACCAAGTCTCTCTCAAGAAGAAGTCTCACTCTGAAATCTCTGAATTTTCCCGAATGTCATTACAATCCAAACTGGCCGTGACTTGGTTTGACAGAATAACAGACAGACCTAGATCAAGTGAAAGGTAAGGGAACAGGCTGTATTTCTCTCTAGTGGTATTTTCCATAATGAAAGAATATAATCTGAGCCTGTGGCAAAAACAAGCACATTTAGAGGACGAACATGGACGGCGCGCTATTGCCCCAAGGGATTATGTAAAGAAAGAGTTGTCCTCATCAGTCGCTCGAACACAAAAATGATCTTAAAAATAGGGTTCAGGTTGAAAAATCCCTATGTTTTTCTTTAAACATCTATTCTGGTACTTATAGGATTGTAGAACTGTTCATATTTATTTTAAATAATATGTTGTAATGGAAGTTAATAATAATTAAATAGTAGATCAATATAATGATATTAGTTGTTTTTTTTGCAGAGGTGAAGAGAGTACAGGAGTATGCAGGTATGGTTATTTTTCACACAACAAAAAAAAACAATTCCTGTCTCAAAGTCTTGCATGTGAGTGTGTGTGTGTGTGTGTGTGTGTGTGTGTGTGTGTGTGTGTGTGTGTGTCTCTCCCTCTCTGTTTTGTATTCATCTTCCTCTCTCTCCACAGTGGACGTGACTCTGGACTCAAGCACCGCCCACCCCAGGCTTGTCCTATCAGATAACTTGAAGAAGGTGACATGCTTTGATTGACACAAACCCTGGTTTTATGTTCATACATTGTCTAATTCATATTTAGTTCATACTGAGAAAATATTGACTTAATGTTCTGTTGTATTAGCACTTAAAATGATATCAATGTCATTCATGATTTATGCCTGAAACAAGTCTGATACATTTTCACCAGCAATGGTGGTAAGGAGATCCACTCTATCCATGGTTCCACGCTACGCCATCAAACTACCTCTTTTGTTATTGTTTTGATTGAGAGAAGCGACAGAAATAACTTTTCATACCTGTACCACTAGAGGGCGACAATCACACATCTAGTGCAGTTCCTCATTCATTCTTCATCAAGTGTATAGTGTGTAGTAGTTGTTATCAAAATGTCGCCACTAAGCAAGTGTCCTGATTCTATGTGTGTGTGTGTGTGTGTGTGTGTGTGTGTGTGTGTGTGTGTGTGTGTGTGTGTGTGTGTGTGTGTGTGTGTGTGTGTGCAGGTGAAATGTGGGGACCGTCTGCAGCCTCTACCCGATGGACCGGCGAGGTATGACCGGGTGGTGTGTGTTCTGGGACGAGAGACCTTCTCCACAGGAAGACACTACTGGGAGGTGTGTGTGTGTGTGTCTGTCTGTGTTCCCAGTGTGTGTGTGTGTGTGTGTGTGTGTGCGTGCGTGCGTGCGTGTGCGTGCGTGCGTGCGTGCGTGCGTGTAGGTGAATGTGTGTGACATGGTGTCAATAAAGCTTTGCTTGGTGTTTCGTTGGGACCAGGTGGAAGTGGCCGGGAAGTCGGACTGGGACCTGGGCGTGGCCAGTGAGTCTTGCAACAGGAAGGGGAAGATTGAGGTCACTCCTAGCAACGGCTACTGGTTCCTCAGCTTAAGGGACAAGTAAGACTCAACCACACACTGGTTCAGACTGGCTGCGATTGGAACGGTACCATGGATAGCATGTTGAGACTGTAAATAAAACCACACGGCCTCTCTCCTCTCAGGAAGAAGTGCGCCTTCCGCACTGAGCCGTGCACAGACGTCCAGCTGGGCCACACGCCCCACAAGATCGGCGTGTTTCTGGACTACGAAAAGGGACAGGTACGGCGCGGGAACTTTAGCTGATAGTCAATTTGGAAATCAGCTCTTTGAAGGGCAAAGTAGGCACATTAGTCAGATTAGTGGTAGTACTAGTTTGATACATGGTAGTATTGGTATGATAAGTAATCGTATTAGTATCATAGATAAGAGTATTATTAATATGATACAGTATCAGTGCAATTCATTGTTGTATTTGTATGATAAGTATTATGATTAGAAGGATAATAACAAATAACTTATAAACAGAGGTCGTTATTAGGTTGTTATTACACGTAAACAATTTAAAGGTTCAATATTTGTATTTTGATTGTAAAAGTAGGAGCCGTCGATTCCACTACAGGAGTCCATAGGAAGAACTGTGCAAATAGTGCAGGTCCCAGGGGGGTTGTTTGATGGGTCTCCTGCGTTCCTCCGCCCACAGGTCTCCTTCTACAACGTCAGCGCCAAGATCCACATCTACACCTTCACAGACACCTTCAGCGAGAAGCTGCACCCCTTCTTCAGCCCCTGCACCAACCGCTCTGGGAAGAACACCGGGCCGCTGGTCATCACCACGCTGGAAGTTCCCTCTCACACCAAAATGTAGCATCAGCTACGTTGGTCCGCAGCTGGAAACGTAGTAGCTTCACTGTAACCGCCCGGAAATGGTGAGATGCCTCGATTTTTTTGGGCCTATTCCTTTCTATAGACCTCTGGCGTCACGTGACGGTCAACTTTCGGACTGCAAAAACAAACAAGATGGCTGACATATTCTCAGTGGAAAATGCAATATTTTGATATCGATTCAGGCTGAATCATTCAGCACCAAAACGTGTTTTGATAAGATTTCTATAGAGTGTATTTTATTACAGTATGTACCCGTATACATAAAATTTGCTCAGTGATTGTAAATGACGATTAGTTTGTTAGTTATTATGAAAACAATTTCTGGTTTTGCTAGAAAATTGTTGGAATAAAACGTTTTCTATCGTTGCGATGGCGGTCGATATGGACACTGCTATTGCTCTAAACAAAACATGGCTGACAATCATTTGATTATCAGTGCAACATGGAATACTATTTCTTTCTCCTCTCCAGCTCCTCAGTCTAGATCAACTCCTCTCCGCCGACACACTAAACATATGTGATATATACATATATACAATATATATTGTATAACATTGTAAATATCTTTGTGCATTTGTTGTAAATAAAGAAATATAACACCAGGCAATGTTTTAGTATTGATGTTAAAACGACCATAATAAAATAATACTTATCCACAGCCCTTGGTTTTATTTGCTCAGACAACTGTGTGTTGCAATTACCTGGTTTCACCGCTAGAAGGCAGACTGCTACAAATCATGAAAACACGACAATAACTTGGTTAGGAGGCTTTCAACATGTCTAAGACAAGTCCATTCAAAAAGCACGCGTGTGTGTATGTGTGTGAGAGAGAGAAAGATAGATAGATAGATAGAGAGAGAGCTTGTAGTGTTGCAAGCGTCCACATGTGTCCTCTTGTCTGCTGTTGCTCTACGCAAATGAGTCAACGAACCATCCGCCCTTTACACACACACACACACACACACACACACACACACACACACACACACACACACACACACACACACACACACATTAGACAAATATATACTGCAATAACACATCCTTTTCTCTCTCTCCTCCATTATATTATATTCAATCCAAGCTTATATTCGTTTTTCTCTCCTCACGCGATCCCCGCTCTTTCGACTGATGAAAAGGATGATCTGTTTGCTCAGTTTCGTGTAGCGCCGCAGCGTCCCGCTCCCTCTCTCCTATCTCCCTATATCCATTGTGTCGCCTGGTTGAACCATTGTCTACTATTGCAGTGGCCCCCTGCTGCTGTCTCGCTATCTCTCTCAATGAGCTTTTGCTCTTCGATGACTTCATTGCGTTTTCACTGAAAGAAAATGCGCGCACGTGTGAGATTCACACACACACACACACACACACACACACACACACACACACACACACACACACACACACACACACACACACACACACACACACACACACACACACACACACAGTTATTGCGATCAATTCTAACGGTATTTTCTGACTGCGACCTGCTGCGAGCCCAGACACGCTACGAATAACTGTCGGTGAGAGAGAGAGAGAGAGAGAGAAGGGGGGGGGGGGGGGGGGGCAGAGCTAGGAAAAGAGTCAACAAGATGGAAAACCAAAAAGAAAGAGAGACATTTTTTAAGCAAGAGAGTACATCAAAAAACATTGAGTGTCATATTCATAAAATTCTGTTCATAAAATCTACTGTTAATTTAAACAGGTGTCAAAATGAACCAAACTGTTAGATGAGAAGCATCCATCTACAAAAACACCCTCCCCTTGTCCTCTCTCTACATCCTCCCATCCTGTTACCACGGAGACAGTCTCCTGTTGGCCCCTGGCCCTGGGGACCATCACCACAACACCAACACCAACAGCAACCATTACCACGGCAACAACAACTATCACCATAGGAAAACTGCACCGTCAAAATAACACCATGTACATGGCTACGCCATCACCACCACAACAACTACCTTCACCATGAGAACTGCTGCACCACCTTTACCACCACACCAGCCACAACTATCACCCGATCAACACACTGTATATTCTCTGAATTTAAAATGAACCACAACATTTATTGGAAACACATTTGGTGATGAGACCCCATCAAATGATTCCTCGTGGGTGAGATGGATCCATGAAGTACGCCGTGAGGGGAGGTGTCTAGGAGCTGGTGTGAAAATGGATGCCCTGGATGCCACAGTTAGCTTCTTCTGTGGAAACGGCGGGCGCCAGGTCCCATCGGAGGAGAAGGGGAACGTAGGAGGGCTGACAGGACCATTAACATAACAACAGGACACAACAAATCACTTATCACCACGGTAACACATCTAGTGTCTCTGCTCCACACCTGAGAAGACCTGAAGAGTCTCTCTCTCTCTCTCTCTCTCTCTCTCTCCTCTCTCTCTCTCTCTCTCTCTCTCTCTCTCTCTCTCTCTCTCTCTCTCTCTCTCTCTCTCTCTCTCTCTCTCTCTCTCTCTCTCTCTCTCCTCTCATCTCTCTCTCTCTCTCTCTCTCTCTCTCTCTCTCTCTTCTCTCTCTCTCTCTCTCTCTCTGCATGTAACCTGACCAGTTGGGATCTTAGCGAGTATCTCTTGAGTAATGCTATTAATTATAATCTGTGCCCAAACAAACAACACACGCACTCACCGGTTGGGCAACCCCCCCATTACCTGAGTATAAAGGAAATCCATTAACTAGTCCAACTAGTCAACTATGTGGACTAACAGGAGAGTCAGTCAGTCAGTCAGTCAGCCAGCCAGTCAGCCCAATCAGACAGTCCAGAGCGGCGTGCTGACCTACTAGGCGGGCTAACAGGAGAGTCAAACCAGTCAGCCAGTATTTACATTATATGGTTTATTTCTATGGAAAATGACAGACTCATACACTGT
>NC_140293.1:573368-575072 GCF_964030765.1 Micromesistius poutassou | reverse complement strand
CCAGCAGAGAGACACACACTTATTGTATAACAAAGAGCTCCATCATGCATAAAGCTTCAGTCTTCAGTCTTCAGTCAGTGTAAATATTTTAGAGAAAACTGACTCACTGAAATGTATTTGTGAGAGAAGCACGAGGGAGAGAGAGGACCATAATCTACAGACACTACAGTTAAACAAACATGTCTGTAATTTCAGCATTCATAATCGGTTCCATTACCAACCTTTAAGATTGTCATGGTCATGTATCTATTGAATATAGAGAGTGATATGTAGGAGGTAAAAAGTGAGGAGGTAGAGAGTGACGTCTAGGTAAAGATATACATAAAGGAGGTACACAGAGAAATCTAGCAGGGAAAGAGTGTAGAGATAGTACTAGGATGAAGATAATGACATCTAGGAGTTAGAGTGATATATAGGAGGTAGAGAGTGAAATCTAGAAAGTAGAGAGTGACATCTCTGAGTTAGAGAGGGTTCTAGGATGAAGAGAATTATATCTAGGAGGTAGAGAGTCATATCTCAGAGTTAGGGTGTGATGTATAGGAAGTAGACGAGTGATCTAAGAGGTAGATGGTGACCTCTAGGAGATAGAGAGTGATATCTATGAGTAGAGTAGCATCGAGCAGGTACAGAGCCATGTTGAGGATTCAGAGAGTTAAGTATAGGAGGTAGAGTGATCTAGGAGGCAGGGAGTGATATCTGGGAGGTAGAGAGTGACACCTACTAGGTATAGATTGAAATGTAGAGAATGATATATAAGAAGTAGGGAGTGACATCACGGATGTAGAGAGTGACATCTAGGTGGTATGTGTAGGTGCGAGAGTGTGTGTGTGTGTGTGTGTGTGTGTGTGTGTGTGTGTGTGTGTGTGTGTGTGTGTGTGTGTGTGTGTGTGTGTGTGTGTGTGTGTGTGTGTGTACCTGTCAGAGCCAGTATGAGCAGAAGCAGAGCAGCCAATAGGCTGATGGTCGGGATGAGGATGTACAGGAGGAGACGAGGGTGATTGGTCGATCCCAGCTTGTGAGGACATGCCTCCCCCATCATGTCCCCGCCTTCTGCTCCACCTGAGGCCTGACACACAGACACACACACACACACGCACACACACACGCACACAACCACAAACACATACAACCACTCACACACGTACAACCACACATGTACAAGAAGAAACACATACAATCACTCACACACATGCACACACACGCACACACACACAAACAACCACATTCACATACAACCACACACACACACACACACACACACACACACACACATTTTGTGCATTAAACATGTGCCGATGTTGAAATGATACAAGTCTGGGATAACTTTTATACCAAATCCGTCCGTCTGCTTCTCTCTAAACACGCCCCGTTTGCACCTGATCTCAGTCTCGCGAGTCACTTTAACGGGACGTCCCGCCATCCTTACCTGTCCTCTAGTGGCCGGTGACCTCTACGGTGGAAGCAGCGAACCGGCTATCTGCAGCACGCGCCCTGCCCCTGCATAGCGGCTACCGATCCGGTGAGAGAACGAGCTGGAGGCGGTGATGATACCGAGAGCAGAGACGGCATATCAGTGGATGTTTTTTCTGACGGTGTCGTTATACCGGAGAACACACTCTCTCTCTCTGACGGTATCTCTCTCTCTCTCTCTCTATAAGAGACGGTGTAGCAGCTCTATCGGTTGTTGTTTCATCGCAGATCCTT
>NC_140293.1:540868-568368 GCF_964030765.1 Micromesistius poutassou | reverse complement strand
GAGAGAGAAAAAGGGGAAGTGTGTGTGTGTGTTTGTGCATACGTGTGTGTGAGAGTGTGTGTGGCTGGCGCCAGAGCTTAATTGATTACCAAGAGTAAAAGAGAAGGAACAAAGGAAATGGAGGGCAAGAAAGAAAGAAAGAAAGATGCAGAGGAAGAGAGTAAGACAGACAGAGAGACAGACAGACAGACGGGCAGACGGAGTGAGAGTGTCCACTGTTCTTTTTGACTTGTATCAGAGCATCATCCTGATGAACAGTAACGTGATCTCACACGGTGACGGCGGACCACCCGACCGCTCACTGTTTTCCTTACAGAGACCGCCCTGTGCTTCAGGGTGTGTGCTTGAGTGTGTCTCAGTGTGTTGCGCATTGTGTTTCAGTGTGTTCCAGTGTGTTGCGCATTGTGTTTCGGTGTGTTCCAGTGTGTCTCTGGGTGTTGCGCATTGTGTTTCAGTGAGTTGAGCTTTGTGTCTCAGTGTGTGTCAGTGTGTCTCAGTGTGTGTCAGTGTGTGTCAGTGTGTGTCTCAGTGTGTCTCCGTGTTGAGCTGTAAGATTCCGTGTGTTACGGACAGATCCTCCCCTCAGCCAGAGCAACACGCTGGCTTCCTGAGGGCAGCCGTGCACCCAGGTATGCTGTTATGATAAGCTTCTGAAAACATGGGCAAGCTAAGTTAATTATATCAGGAATGAGTAGAAAATGTACACTAAACCAAAACAAAGGTGTGGTATGAACAAGAAGACGGAAGAAAGAGGCCGACGGACAGACAGACAGACCGATGGAGGGACAGACAGACAAGGAAAACAGAGACAGACAGAGAGGGACAGAGAGAGAGGGAGACCGGTAGAGACACACAGACAGGAAGACAGAGAGAGAGACCAGTAGAGAGAAACAGAGTCAGACATTCTCTCTCATGGAAAGCTTCAACACTCCATCAAACAGTGAATTCCAACATCGACACACACACACACACACACACACACACACACACACACTTACAGCCAGTTTGATAAGTGAGGTCTCATGATGCATTACTCTTCAAGCCGAGGTGTGTTAGAACACAGAGCAGAACGAGTAAGTCCTTACGTCCATGTGTCTGTGTGTGTGTGTGTGTGTGTGTGTGTGTGTGTGTGTGTGTGTGAGAATGTACCTCTTTAGGACACTGGTTGTTACAGGAGCCCAGCTGTATCTTGGATTCACGGTCGGCCGACTGCAGTCTCCTTCGCACACAAACAACAACACACACACACACACACACACACACACGTGTCACCTTTGACCTTTAAATGAGAACAGGCCCACAGAGCACACCTGGACCAGATGCCGTGTCTATCCCCAGGTGCGCGTTGCCGTGGGAAACAGATGGCCGGATAGGGGAGTATCATAGGTGGTTTAAGAGGAGCTTGTGGATACATTCGTTTAGTCATTTAGCAGACTTTTAAGTAGGTTTCGATCCATGTCTTTAGGGAGATGGTAGGGGTTGGGGAGAATCTTGCTCTAGGAAGGCTTCGGGTAAAAAAAAATAGAGTAAAAAAACCCTGACCCTGTGTGCGATTGCATGCGGTACGTATGCGAGTGTGTGTGTGTGTGTGCGTTGTGCGTACGTGCACTCCACGTAGATCAGGGTGATCTTGCAGTGGCACCGCTGGCGGATCATCTGCTGACAGACGGGACAGTCTCCCGGGTGACAGCGGAGGGAGCAGGGGTGGGGGCAGCCGCGAGGGCGGGGCGTACAGCAGCCCACCTCACACACCTCACACTACAAAAGGGGGAGGGGGGTAAGAGCCAGAGAGAGAGGGGGGGGAGGGGGGGGAGGGGGGGGAGAGAGATTCACTTTTTTATAATTTTCTAAAATGACCCCCAGGAAATAAAACAACAGGGGATATATAGAAGGGATGAAGATGCAAGTGGTTACCGTGGTTACACTCACCCCTGTCTTGTTTCCCTTGGTTACCGTGTGGCACTCCCTGGTGCAGCTGTGGTTGCCACAGGTCAAAAGTCGTCCGCAAGCTCGCTTGCAGGTGAACGGGCCTCGCTTGTGACATGGAACAGGACTCACCTGATACAGACACACACACACACACACACACCAAATCGTGAACCCCCTTATAGCAAATGAAGACGAGATGTCGGCTAAAGGGCCATATGCTCTATGTTCCGTCCCACAGCAAGCATTAAGAACCACATGGCCACTAGGTGAAGAGTCCAATGAGCTGACACACTGGATGCTGTGAGCAGTCCCGTGTCTCATGGGCGTTGTAGATCACACACGCAGAACTACAGTGCCACGGGGTTCTGACAAACAGAATACAGATTTCTACCACTCTCCTTCCAAAAGCACACCACCTCCTGAAGCTGTCTGGAGGTGACTGGGACAAACACAGAGGGAGAGAGAGGGGTGGAACGACAGAGAGAGAGAGAGAGAGAGAGAGAGAGAGAGGTGGAACGACAGAGAGAGAGAGAGAGAGAGGGGGAACGACAGAGAGGGGGGGAACGACAGAGAGAGAGAGACACAGAGAGAGAGAGACACAGAGAGTGAGAGACACAGAGAGAGCGAGAGAGAGAGAGAGAGACACACAGAGAGAGCGAGAGAGAGAGAGAGACACAGAGAGAGAGAGAGCGAGAGAGCGAGAGAGAGAGAGAGAGAGAGAGAGAGAGAGAGAAAGACAGAGAGACAGAGAGCAAGAGAGAGAGAGATGGAATCACAGAGAGAGGGGGACAGAGAAGAGACGAGGTGGGGGACAGAGAGACGGCCTGTGCCAGGAATATAAAAGCACTACCAGGATGAGGAAGGAGAGATAGATTATATGAGAGAGAGGACAGAGGAGGACAAACGGCTGCAAGGGAGACGAGACCAAAGCGTGGTAGGGGACAGAAGCTTAGAGAGGTTGCAGATGGATAGATGGAGCGAGGGAGGAGAGGAGAGGGAAATGAGATATTTTCATTTTTGCATCACTCTCAGGCACGAAGGTCAAAGGGTGAAAGAGATAAGAGAAATAAGAGAACCAGACAAACTCAAAGATACAAGCCCATGACCCCAACTTACCTCATGTTCCCCAAAACAGGCGCTGCAGAAACACAAAACACAACGCAACTTAGCATTGTATAAATGTCATATTATCCACCATCAGCTGTCAATGCTATCTCCATTAACCTTACTGTCATCATTACATAATTACACCATAACTATCATCATTGCCGTCATAATTGTCATTATCCCGTGTCCATTGTTGTTGCTAAGCATAGAGTGCGTGATGCCTGGCCAGCATCAGTGTGATCCCTGACATACCAGTAGTAACTAGTAGTCCAGTAGAACCCCGAACCTCTACCTTGGCTTATTACGTTGATATTATATGACACCCAGAAGAAAACTCTCCAGCATGCAGGGGTGCAGGCACACACACACACACACACACACCCGTCCACAGACACACACAATTTGGAGTCACTAAATGCGTCACAAAAACTGCAGGCAGTTGGCAGCTACCAGAATGTTTAAAAAATGTGTGTAAACAAATACACTCACAGCATGTAGCATGTGTTCTGTCTCAGGTCTAATGTTCCGTGACAAGACCAAAGCACCACAGCATGACTGTGCACGTGTGTGCGTGTGTGTGTGTGTGTGTGTGTGTCCAAATCACAAAGTTGACCTTAAAATTGTTACAGACCAAATCATGCATTGTTAATTGTCTTTTAATTATTTTGTCTTTTGTATATTTGTATTGTCGGTCACAACGCCCAACAACTATTTGTCAAATTAATTAACGCTAGTTAAAGATTAATTCGTTAAAGCTAGTTTTTCAGGAATCCTTTATTTATAATATATTTATATGCATATGTTATTTATTGTTCAATAACATTGACCAATCGTAAAACACGGTTCTAAATACATATTTTCTTAAACAACATTAGTGAATCGGCCCACCAGATGTTTGAGTGTGAGTCTGCATGTGTAGATCTGTGTGGGATTGCGTGCGTGCGTGCGTGCGTGCGTGCGTGCGTGCGTGCGTGCGTGCGTGCGTGCGTGCGTGCATCACGTACGTTGGTATAGGTACTTGACATGGTGGACAGGGCAGGGCTTTCTGGACGAAGGCTGGCTCAGTCGGTTGCTCCCATGGACCCGCCACCTTGGCCTAACACACACATGCACACGCACACAAATGTTACAATGTCCCACTTTGGTCTGGACACATGAATTCATATGTGAACTCGACACGAACCTTTGACATTGACGGTCATACTACGACTTACATGTGACTTCACTAGGACAATATGCTTCGAAACTAACTGCACGCTATACTAGCAGGACGGGTGTGTTTTTATATAACGAGGGCCAGGACAGCGGCATGTGTACCTGACCAGCAAAATTGGGTTTGTTTGTGTATCTAACATGGCCCAGGACAGGTGTGTGTGTACCTTAACAGGATCAGGCCAGGTGTGTATATCTAACGAGGATCAGGACAAGTGTACGAGTTTCTAACGAGCACCAGACCAGGTGTGTGTGTTCCTAACGAGCACCAGACCAGGTGTGTTCCTAACGAGGGCCAGGCCAGGTGTGTTCCTAACGAGCACCAGACCAGGTGTGTTCCTAACGAGGACCAGACCAGGTGTGCTTGTTCCTAACGAGGACGTGGCCAGGTGTGTGTTCCTAACGAGGGCCAGGCCAGGTGTGTTCCTAACGAGGGCCAGGCCAGGTGTGTGTTCCTAACGAGGGCCAGGCCAGGTGTGTGTACCTGTTGAGACTTGATGAGCACCAGGTCGTGGCAGGGGGCGGGACACGTGTGTTTGCAGCGGGTGAGGGCCAGCAGGCAGGGCTGGCGGCAGGGGGGACAGGCCTCTTGGTGACAGCGGTGGTTCTCCCGGGCGGGGTGGTGGCAGGTGGGAGGCGACCTGGAGACACGGAGCAGAGGAGGATCATTTAAGTAGTTATTTATTGACCTATCTCCTCCAAATATTGTTCACCTTCAGACGTCATTCCATTTTTAAAACGTCAACTTTGAATGAAATCGCACACCATCATTCAATTCAATCGACTAACCCTTAATATGTAAATAAATTGATCTTTAAACTATGTTTAACTAACATTTAAATAATCCTCACGTTTTTATATTTTTACTTATCAAAACAGATTTTCGATATATTTTATATAGTCGTCACACTGCTCTAGCCCAAGTTAGCTTTACAAAAGCCTAACATTTCGGACCTCCAATGTACATTTTTCATTTGAAACACAATTCAAAACTTCAACTGTGGTTTCAACGGCGTTAAAATGAATCAAATCGATCGGAATGATACTCGTTGAGCATTTGTTGAGCGTTTGTGTGTGCAACCCCTGTTTACATTACACTGGGTCCCAATGGAGGCTCTCGTCTTCCTTGGCACAAAAGTCTAGTCTTTTAGAACAAATAAACTCACATACTTGAAGGGACAGACACATGTTGGACCCCCAGATGTTTGTTTTTCTTTTTACCGAGCAGGACAATGTCCCATTAAAAGAAGTCTGAGTTATAGTCTTTCAAGGTTATGGGCGGACGCTAGGTCCTTCATACATGGCTGGGGGTCTGCTTGTGGGAGAAGCGAACAATGAGGGAGGCTATGTTTATAAATGCTCTGTAAAACCCTTTTTTCTTCACGTTACGTATGCACACAAAGAAAGTATCAGGTGCTGGGACTCCACAGAGCCCGACGTTATGAGCCCTTTCATTCGGTGGCCTAGCTTTGAAGAAGCCAGACGTTTAACAATTAACACACATTCTGCCACCACAAATGATGTCTTAACTTTAGTTATTATCATAACAATACCCCTATGTATCGTGCTAGTACTATTTCTACATCTAATCATACTCATACTTATCATACGAATAGACCCAAAGTTCAAACTTAATCACTTAGGTTTAGCTATTTAGATTGAGATTGAGATTCTATTAGAGACTTTCCCAGAAGCTTGACATTATTTCAATGGTTTGTATGTTTATACTGTTATGCTTATTCCATTCAAACTTTTAACTTTTGAACTCAAATCTTTTTACTTGGGTTCAGCTATACAACATTTCTTTACGTGTTGAAGATTTATTGAACATATTTCAAAGCTAATTTTAACAGCAATCAGCGCATTTCCTAAAGGAAAAGCCTTTCCTAGTGGACATCTCGTCCACACACACACACACACACACACACACACACACACACACACACACACACACACACACACACACACACACACACACACACACACACACACACACACACACACACACAGCCCTGGTCTGTGCGTTTACCTGCAGAGCTCCTTGCAGCGTGGGGGCTTGGTGCTCCGCTCTCTCCCGCACGGGACCACCAGGCGGGAGGTGCCACACGCACACTTCACCTGGACCGTCTCTGGACACGGATAACAGGCACCTACACACACACACACTTTAATACGTGTCATCCCTCCATCCCTCTATCTCTCCTACTTCATGTATGTACTCTATGATTCATCCAGCATTCTGTGGATCCTCCGTCCCTCTATCTCTCCTACTTCATGTATGTCCTCTATGATTCATCCAGCATTCTGTCTATCATCCCTTCATCATTCTGTTTCCTCTTTCATCACTCCATCAGCCTTCAGTCTGTCCTCTATCCTCCCTCCATCAATCGGTCTCTGTAAACCTGTATAATTCTTTTTCTCCCCCATCGGTCTAACTGTCCTCTATCCTCTCTCCATCAGTCTGTCTCCACACCATTTTCCCTCGGTGATTGTCTCTCCCCATCTGTCATGCTGGACGAGTGTACGATGTCGGCTGAAGGCGTTTGTTCAGCCATCGAAAAAGGCGACAGTTGAACAAATCGTTCCTAATTTCGGGGGCCTAACTTCCAATTAAAAAACAGAGACCTTTACACACAAACACACACAAAGACCCAAACACACAAAAGGTAAACACACACACACACACACACACATAGACGTGGAATGTGGCAGTTGCCATCTGATGACCTATGCTTCCTGTGTTACGCCAAAACCTTTCCCCCGACTTGCATGCGTGTGCGCGTATGCGTCTAACGATCTTTCCCTCGCTCCTCAAAAGGTCAGGGTGGCCAATCAGAGGAGAGAAAGGCCCATCAATTATCTTCTATCTTTTCAGCCAATCCAGTGAGAGACAGACGAATAAATTAGCTTTTATCCCCCTATCGGGAGACAAAAGACAGGGAGGACATTTAAACACAAACAAATTGCACACAAACGCATGCAGACACACACACACACACACTTTACATGTGTATGGGAAAGCGATGACCTCTACATCCTGGTTAAACTCATTAATCCAACTCAACAAAGACACAGAAGCCTTTGAGTGTGTGTGTGCTTGCGTGTGTGCAGTTGTGTGGGCGGGTGTCATGCAGCTTTTTGATCATTTTCAACCAAATCTCAAAGCAGACAAACAATTGCTCCTTCTCTTGGGTCATAAAAGACACACACACACACAAACACACACACACAATCACATAATATACCAATATATTTAGTACATAGAAACGCAGTATAAAAAGTGAATAAAAATTAAACGGTTATTAATCAAGTCTAGGGCTGGCCGCAATTAGTAAGACAAAACAAGACTTGTGTTCCACTAGTCCCACATGCCAACAAGTAGGCTAACAACGAAACGCTATTAGACGCACATTGAGAAAGCACACATAAGGAACCTGAGGGATGAAGAATGAGAGCTTGTACTTATATTGACATGCTCTCAGTGTGCTATGAAGAAATACTAAACTACGCCGAAACACACCTCTCTCACACACAGAGACGTAGCACGGCGGTGATCCAACCTACACATCGGACACAGACGTGCACTACTACACAGAAGGTGCTGTGGACTCAGAACATTCCAGAGCCTGACCCTTGAACCTCTCTCGCTGTGGCTGTCCCGGCCAATCACAATCCACCAGGCACACACTCATCTGAAGTGACCGTTTCTGCGTGGAGGTGGTGCGCGTGTGCGTGTGTGCGCGTGTGTGTGTGTGTGTGTGTGTGTGTGTGTGTGTGTGTGTGTGTGTGTGTGTGTGTGTGTGTGTGTGTGTGTGTGTGTGTGTGCGTGCGTGCATGTGCGTGCGTGCGGGCGTGCGTGCGTGTGTGCGTGCGTGTGTGTGCGTTACCTTGGTGACAGATTGAGGGACATTTATGGTTGCGGCAGCCCAGCGATCGTCCACAGTTCTGGTCACATGGGGGGCAGTTACCGGGGCAACACTGCGGCGCCACAGGACAATTTGCATAGAATGCGAAAGGTTAATTTAAACAATTACTCAAAATAGTGGCCAGTATGTTGGTATAGCATTCCAACGGTTCTCTTTTAATAATGGCCCATCGGTAGCATAGCATGCTAAATGTTAGCATAGCATGGTTCTTTTTAACAAGTATTTAGAATAGCGGGCAGTATGATAGAATAGCAGGCAAAATACTTAATACAGAAATTTGAATTAAGTCAAGCGATCCAACTTATTTCAAAAATATATTTGCTTTGATAAAATCAAATATTAAAAACAACATAGTCGCCAAAGAAGGATTGGTGTCCATAAAGCAAATGACAAAGTGTAAACCGCGTGTGTTTGGGACACAGCGCCTCCTGGCTGTGCGGGGGGACATGTGTCTCTACGTCTGCCTCCGGTATATAAAAAGGGGGAACCTTTCTCCTGCACTGGTGCCTCTGGCAGCCCCGGGTGTTGGGGCACTTGGTGTCACAGAGGTACTCCTTGTGACAGGGCACCACGCGGCTGTAGCGCCCGCACCGGCACCACCGCTCCACCTCCTGCACGGGGGCAAAACACGGACCAATCAACCTACATACAAATCATCAATTAATCAATTAACCAATTAACCAGAAGACACATGTCGTCGATCCACCGATAATACGCTCAATACGTCGATGTACGATCGCGTGTTATGTTGGGTGAGCGAGTGAGTGAGTGTCGGTGCGCTCACCTGTCTGCAGGTCTCACAGTTGCCATGGTGACATCTCATGGAGCAGGTGTGTATTCCGCACGTCAGCGGACGGTCACACGTGTCCCCGCACGTCCCGACCTCCTCCGTGCACGGGCGCGAACACTCTGTACACACACACACACACACACACACACACACACACACACACACACACACACACACACACACACACACACACACACACACACACACACACACACACACACACACACACACACACACACACAATAAAATGCCATCTATCAGGGTGACTTGGTTGTTGATGATGATCAATTATCATCATCATCAGTGTGTGTGTGTGTGTGCGTGCGTGCGTGCGTGCGTGCAGTGAACTCACTGGACTTTCCGCAGGGACAGGCCCTCTCCCCCGTGCGGGGGCAGGCGCCACACAGACCCCCGTGACACTCTCGGTCGCAGGTGTGATTCCCACAGGACAACACACCTCCGCACACCTTGGGGAGGGGAGGAAGAAGGAGACGAGGTGTGTTTACATTTACATTTAGGGCATTTAGCAGACGCTTTTATCCAAAGTGACTTACAATAAGTACATTTGTCAGAAGAAGAAGGTGAAACCATATATATGCTGTCGGTGCAGTAAGGATGTTCATAGAAACAAGTGCAGAGCACTAACAATCGCTAGGTTAACCCATTCCCTGTAACCTGTAACACACCTGGGGGATATACTTATTAGACCTACTAACTGACATGCAGATTGACTTGGCTTCATTGAATTACATTTTATTTAGAAGAGGGGGAAGCGAGGAGAGGAAGGAGATAGGATGAGGAGGGTAGGAAATGTGAAGAAGGAAGATAATAGAATTGGGGAGATTTTAGAGATAAGCAGGACAGAGGCAAACAGAACAAGAGGGAGAGGAGAACCTGTTGGCAGTTCCAGGACGGACTGGCACACTCCCTCTCCGCCTGCTCGCGTCCACACACACACCTCTGAACACTGACCCGGGGGCACGGCGCACAGGGCCCTGGGGGAGAGACGGACGTTAAGACAAGGAGGAGCCACGAGGATAGAGAGAGAGAGAGAGAGAGATGAAAAACATGTCATCAATACCAACAGGTTCTATTTCTTTTCAGTGTTCTCTACTTAGAATTAGGGCTGCTCGATTATGGCAAAAATCGTACTCACGATTATTTCCTTCAATATTGAAATCATCAAAAATAATAATAGTCAACTCGATTTTATTAGTTTGGAGATCGTTTGACCAAAAAAAATAGAAATCGCGATCAGAATTCGATTAATCACACAGAGCTACTTAGAATATAAATATACATGATGTGAGGAATATATTTGGAGTGCTATATTACATACTATGTATCATATGAAGAGGTCATGGGTAATAATTGACGATAAAAATGCAGCACATGAGAGTACATCAGAAACACACTAACAAGTTTCAGGGTTAGATCCACTATAGGTGTGTGCGTTTGTATGTGTGTACCTGAGTGACACTGTTGCGTGCAGCTGTGTTGTTTGCAGGGCAACATCTTTCCACATCGTTGTTGACATGACCAGGCCTGACAGAACGTACACACACACACACACACACACACACACACACACACACACACACACACACACACACACACACACACACACACACACACACACACACACACACACACACACACACACACACACGTTGAAGAACATGATGATTAAGTTGGTGCTCTGCATCTCGATGGTAGAGCAAGGCACCACCGCCAGGGATTTTCGTCCCCACCGTGCTATGAACATTGTATGCAAGCAAAGGGTTTATTTTGCTTTGAGCACCGGCCCAGTGTACGTTATCCAGCTTAGTTTGATTCTATGGTTGGACAAACGGTCTGCTATTCAGAAATAACACATCATTTACTGCCCCAATTGACCAGAATAGTGTATTTGACAAAGCCATGCAATAATCCTATTTAGCCATTTAGTATGATTCTGATTAGTCAACTAGGGCATTCAGCGGTCTGTTGTTTCTGAATAGCAGACCGTTGCTAAGTACGCTTTATCGAACCGTAGAATCTAACAGACCATTCTTTTTTGTGGAAGCAGTAAAATCCTTTTTAAAATCATCCAAATATTTGTGCGTGTTGAGGACTTGCTGCTGACAGTATTCTGAGATAAAACGACAAATGAGATATTTATTCAGTTAGAAGCCGTGTTATTATCAGGATAATGTACATATATCTCTTATATATCGTTTTGTGACCAAGAATGTGTGTGACCATGGAGGCATCCATGGTAGCCGTCGGTACCCATGGTTACTGTGGGTTGTTGTTGTTGTTACCTTGTTGCTACAGCGACGAGGTAGAGGCCGGCCTTTGCCACACATACAGGAAACATGGACCATCTTCGGACAGGGAGGGCAGGGGCCTGGTGCGCACACACACACACACACACACACACACACACACACACACACACACACACACACACACACACACACACACACACACACACACACACACACACACACACACACACACACACACACACACGTAATTACTTCATTACAAATGAATAACAATTGTGATGTATTTGTATGTTTGTACATATATTAAACATTGTTGTTGTGATTTTTGGGTGTGTGTGTGTGTGTGTGTGTGTGTATATGAATGTATGAGGTTGTGCATGTACAGTATATGAGTGTGCGAGGTTGTGTGTATGTTTCAGTGTATATTAATCTGTTGTTGTTGTGCGTGCGCGCGTTACCTGGGTGACAGAGCAGCAGACAGGTGTGTCCACAGCCGGGGGTGAGCGGTCTCTCACAGACCTGCCCACAGGAGTGAGGCAGCAGCCAGGGGTCCACCGGGGGGTCCTGCACCTTCTCACAGTAACACACATACCTGCACAGACACACACACACACACACAAACACGTATACTACGACACTAGACGGAGGAACACTGAAGTAGCTTTACGTTGCTCTAATGACAATACGGACAACATGGTACAGAGATGAAACCCACCTGTTGGGGGTGGCGCTGGGCGGGTACTCTGTACGGCACTTTGGACTGGAGGAGAGGAGGGGGTAGAGGGGGGGGGAGAGGGAGCAGAGTAGAAGGACAAGGGTTAACTACTTAAGACCTTTTCCCACATTTACTTGTGGCCCCATGCAAGATTTCCTGCATGGGGCCACGAGTACATGAGGACAGGGATCGATATTCTAGGGAAATCCGCAACAGCAATTTTTCCTTCTCAAGACCAAGTAACATTTCCGGACCACTGATGAAAAAAGAGGCGCGTTAAGGGTAACGTCCATCTGACGTGACGCAAATTTCAGATGGAGCGAGCTACCCAATCACAACATTTACAGTTCACAAGACTCCGGACAATTTTGCATTGCCGCCATACGCTGCAATGCCCCTTGGCCCATCTATTCCAGTGTTGTTGTGTCATGTGTGAAAGGGCGCGAGACGCAAGTCCTCCAGAATGTTACTGCAAGTTTAGTAGTGAAAATCACGAGCGGTGCCTGAAAGTTGACGCTTGTGATTCACAGGGGAACTATCGGTGAGAGGGGCTTTAGTCAACCGTTCAGTCGCGCATCAAGAGGTGACGGTGAGAAAGCCGCTTGTCTCCTCACCAAGGCCATGGGTGCTGCTTCTGACCAAAGTCTTCGTCGGTCACTGAGGAGACGAGGAAGGCGGAGTCCTTGGCCCACTTCTGGATGCAGGGGATGTGGAAGAGAGAGTAACACCCGGCACAGCTCCACACCTAAGGGACACGCAAGAGACACATGTAGACTACTTTGGAGGGAGTGTGTGTGTGCGTGTGTTAAGTGTGTGTGTGTGTGTGTGTGTGTGTGTATGCTTGTGCGTGTGCGTGCGTCGTACCGCCTGGATCCTCTTGACGGAGGCGATGCAGATGAGGCAGGTGACCGCTCCGGACTGGAACAGCTCACTCACATACTGATTGGTCCTCTCTAGCCCGTTCACATCACCCCCTGCACACACACACACACACAATTCATTTAAAAAAAAATTGGATTTGTTTGTGCACCGGTATATAGCATTCATAGGATTGTAATCCATTCCTTGTTACCCCCCACTAGTTGGGTGGTGGAGAGAATGCAAGGGGCACCATCTATTGGTTAAATATGATACTGCAGCTCTCTGATGACAATCATATACCCATAAGAAACTGCTTAGTCACATTAATAACAAACAAGCATGACTAAGTTAAAAACAAAAAATGTAAATACAGGGGCAATGATTCTGCACAGAGGAAAAACAAACAAAGACATAAATAAAGTGGGGCCGGCCCGTCTAGTGCTTAAAACCTGACGCCCCGGTTAACAGCCCAGCGGCTGCATCGTGGACAAACTGGAGCCGAGTCACAGAAGAGAGACTCAGAAAGTGAACAGCGAGCTGCGGTAGTACAGACGGGAGGAGACGATAACACGTATGATTCCTTTGTGTTACCTGTCTGGTCCGTGTAGGTCGTAAAGGTTGAGGCGAGAATCTTTCCCTGCTTTACATCCCTCGTCCCAATCGCTTCATCTTCCTCATCGGAGGAGGAGGAGCTGTAATGGCTCTGGACCAATCGTTGAGCAGTAGCCATGTTCGACTTCCTGATCTCCTCGAACTTCGATTGGACAGCCAGGCCTGACAAACACACAGTAGTATTTTTTACAGTCCTAAAGCTGTAGTCTGTGTCAACAAAAGACTGTTAGAATTTGCTGCCGAGTGCTGCACAACACATTGAAACATTTCCTTACTTTGTTCATTTTTTGACGAGGGAATGGTGTTCATCTTGCCTCCTCCTCTTCCTCTTCCCTCTCCTCCTTTACTCCCCTCTGCTGTTGCTCCTTTCCCCTCTCCTCTTCCTTTCCCCTCTGCTCCTCTCTTGGCCCCTGCTTTCCCCCCTGCTCCTCCTCCTCCTCCTCGTGCTCCTCCTCCTCTCTCCTCTCCTCCCCATACTCCTGCAGGAGGAGCTGGTTTGGTGGGAGCAGGAGCAGCAGCAGCAGCTCCTGGTCTCTCCTCCTTCTGTGGAGGTCGTGACCTCTCACCTGAACCAGCACTACCTCTGCCACGCCCCTTGCCTTGCTGTCTCCAGGCTGGCTCCATGGTAACCCTGGGATAGATGAGACTTGCTGTTCGTGATTATTACTAGCCAAACTTATATAAATACCATCATATATATACACCATCATAACCCATTCAGATAGCGATAGAAAGGTAGGCTGACAAAAGATAATGCATGTTCATGAGTCTGAGTCTATTCACTGTGTAGTTGTCCAATGTAGTTATAATGTAGTTATAATCTATAGGCCGACTCAACTGTGCAATTTATGCACATAATGTTTACAGTTTGGAATATCTACAGTAGTATAGCATATAGCACAAGTATATGTTGACACAAGTCCTTTTTTCACTCTTGAAAGTCATTTAGACTATGTAGACGAAGCGTATACCCCCATTACAACTCGAATGTTATGAATGAAAACGTGTTTTCTGACATTCGGCTAGCGATGCATCTTGTGTAAAAGTATATGTCAACATGGTAAATCATGTTTAGCTCTGTGCCTGAGGTGATTGGTCTTCTATACGCAAGTCCTGCAGAGTGCAGTCAAGGGTTAGCACTTCTCAGCTAACCATGACATGTTTACAAGAAACGCAAGAAACAACTTACGAGTTTCGGGAGTGACGTTCAAGTACAATGAATAAGCACTATAAATAAATGTCTTCCGGTGTTATAGAGGTAGGGATTAATAAGAGGAATATGATTTAGCAAAAAGTTGATTCACCGGAGCTATCGCGCACTGTACTGTGGCCGTGTGTAGACATGCGCATTAATGTGCCGATGGGAAATGTAGTTCTCAAAGTCAAGGGACGTCATTGTTTTATACTGGAGCTCGAATTGAAAGTACTACAAATACCATAGCTCGTAGGAAAGGATAGGGCAGTGCTACGTGTCAAACACCGTTGATGCTCTCTCTCTCTCTCTCTCTCTCTCTCTCTCTCTCTCTCTCTCTCTCTCTCTCTCTCTCTCTCTCTCTAAATAATTAAATGACTATGAATACGAATATGAAGTATTTATATACATCTACAATTAGGTGTTTTTCAGATTCAACTAATTTTATAAATAAGAAATAAAACCTTGAGAAAATATATATTTTATTGTTTTATATTATATATATAAAGATATATATATACATATATATATATATATAGTTACATATATTATACATTCAATCTATGAGTGTAACCTGTTTTGTTTAAGCATCTTTTGATTGTGCATGAATACCCATGATTCTTTTATTCATTAACATAGAAAAAATATTAAAGAAACTAAATGAAGTGAACGTTTATGGCAAAGGATTGTTTGTCTATAAAGCACAACCTCTAAACTCAAGCAATAATGGTATGTCAGGGTAGCACGGACTGTAGATGTCAAATGTCAAATATAGATGTCAAATGCCACCAAAATGTCAAATGTTTCGTGTTACAAAGTTTGGTCGCTCAGCTCAAATTGATGCTCAGATACGTTCTCTGTTCTCTGAGTTTTCAATCACACGTGGATGAAACCCCGCCCTGTTGTTCGTCTGTGTTTTCTTTTCAGGGTAAAAGTGTGTCCCCTATAATACTAGGATTATATTTTAAGATCCATTAATTAAACAAAGGAATTTTAATTGCAATAATACCTTACAACGTCAAAACAGTGGTTCATTCATTCTGATGTAAACAAAACAAACAAATGAGTTAACCATCTTCTTTTTCAATTACTTCCTCTCCTTTCCTTATCCTCCCCTCCCTCCTCCTCCCCTCCCTCCTCCTCTCCTCCCTCCTCCTCCTCTCTTCCACACCTCCAAGCTTCGCTACGCCCACTACTACGACTGCATTGTTCCTCCCTCCCGGTCTCTCTCTCTCCCCCCTCTCCCCCCCGCTCTCCCTAGGCCCTGCCACACCCACTAGGTCTCCCTCCCCCGTCTAGGACCACGCCCACACTTCCTACACAGGAAGTGTGGGCGGGACTATCTTCTTCTCCAGCCGGATGATCCTGTGCTTCAGCTTGCTCTGGCCCGCCTCGTGCTCGGCCAGCAGCTTAGCGTAGCGGGTCTGCAGCGCGTCCAGGTTCAAGGTCATGCGGTCCACCTTGTCCTCCATCTCTTTGGGGTCGGGACCCTGGGCTGCCACCTAAACCGACCAATCAGAAGCAAGCGCGACGTGTCACATGTCATGTCTCACACACACACACGCACACACCTACACCTTCAGCTGAACAAAGGTTATTCACCCGGGTTATTCATCCTGTATTATTTTATATCTTAGAACCCGTGTAGTCTACATTTACATTTACATTCAGGGCATTGAGCTACTGTACTGAGTTACTTTTATCCAAAGCGTCTTACAATAGTGTAGTCTACTAGACTGGCTATTGCCAGACAAACTCAATCGTAGATTGCACGTTGGTCTGGGGAGGCTGCTGGTCGTTTTCTTCTGCACAAGAGGCGTGATCAACGGGCCCAGTTCAAATCAAGATTTGAGTACAGTGATTTGGGTACGGTGATTTGGGTACAGTGATTTGGGTACGGTGATTTGAGTACAGTGATTTGGGTACGGTGATTTGAGTACGGTGATTTGGGTACGGTGATTTGAGTACAGTGATTTGGGTACAGTGATTTGGGTACGGTGATTTGGGTACGGTGATTTGAGTACAGTGATTTGGGTACGGTGATTTGGGTACGGTGATTTGGGTACATTTGCATACAGAGTGGTGTCTGTGTATGCTGGGACACAGAAAGCGCTTGCGCGTGTGTGGTGTGTTGCCGTGCAACAGCCTCACCTCCAGGTCCAGCAGGTTGTCCTTCATGAGGATCTGCCGGCCCTTCTCCTCCAGCATGGCCTTGGCGTCGGGGTACTCGGTCAGAGCCTCCATCAGGTCGTCCTTGGACAGGCAGAAGAGGTCAGAGTAGCCGATACTCTTGATGTTGGCCGTGCGCCTGTTCCCCGCTTTACTGCCTGGGGGAGAGGAGAAGATTCAAGATGGTTTATCGTCACATGCACAACAATTACAGCAGCGTTCGCTGGCAAGGACATTCTTGAGTCTCAGGCTCCTTCGACGATGCAATATAAAAAGAAAAAGTGTAAGAGAAACTCAAACTAGACATGAAATAATTAGAATAAAATAAAAATATAATAATAATAATAGCTGTGAATGAAATGATGAGGAGAGTGGGAACAAAAAATCTGAGGAGAAGAAACAAGGATGACTCAGAGCTCGCATTTAGTTGCAGTTATCAGATGACATTGCTGAAATCAGATGACAGAATTAGAGAGATAAGAGAGAGACAGGGACGGCGAGAGAGAGTCCACGTACCTTTGATGGCCAGAATACTGATCTCTCCAAAGTAGCTGCCGTCACTGAGGACGACAAACTGTTTGATGCCGTCGTCCGCCACCACGGCCAGCTTTCCCTCCTTGATGATGTACATCTCCCTGCCGATGTCCCCCTTCTTACAGATGTAGTCCCCGGGGCTGTAGACCTGGGGCTGCAGCTTCAGCACCAGCTCCACCAGCAGCCCGGCCTCACAGTCGGCAAAGATCTTCACCTGGTGGGCAGAGCGGAGGCAGGGGTGGGTGAGGGGGGGGGGGGAGACGAAAGGAGAGAGATGGGAGGAGAGAGGAGGAGAGGAGGAGAGATGGAGAGGTGAGACCAATGGAATACAGGTCAATGCACAGCGTTTAATAGTTATATGTTGTCAGAATAGTTTCATATATAGAGCTTGTATGTGTGTATGTGATCATGCCTGCCTGCATGTGCGTGCGTGTGTGTGTGTGTGTGTGTGTGTGTGTGTGTGTGTGTGTGTGTGTGTGTGTGTGTGTGTGTATGTGTGTGTGTGTGTGTGCGTGCGTGCGTGCGTGCGTGCGTGTGTGTGTGTGTGTGCATGCGTGCGCGTTTGTACCTTTTTGAGCGTGTCCAGGTGGACATTGATGGCTATCTCAGCTCTGAGTTTGTCCGGGAGAAACTTCAAGACCTCCCTCTCGTCCACAGCTTTCTTATTGGTCCACAGGTAGTCAAACCACTTGATCACACGCTTCTCAAGGTCTACCGTCACCTGCAGACACACAAACAACCCCAGTCAAACTTCACATTTGACTTACTGACTGAACTGATTTGCTGAATGCACACACAGACAACACGAGTCAAACTTCACATTTGACCGGCTGGCTTACTCTCTGACCTTTCTGAAGGTCATGTACTGTTTTATGGCATCGATGCGGGCCTGGAAGTTGGCCCTCGCAGCGTTCATGTTGGTGATCATGGAGCCGACGTTACCAACAATGGTAGCGAAGATCAACACGCCCACCTGAGAGAGCGAGAGAGAGAGAGAGAGAGAGAGAGAGAGAGAGAGAGAGAGAGAGAGAGACACAGCAGGAAGCACAAGAGTACATCAACGCTACCCATGACGTGAACATGAAGTTTTCGAGTGTCTCAATCAATAATGTGTGTGATGTGATGTTATCAACCATGTCATGTTTCATGTGTCGATTGAAATAGTCAAACATTTCCAACATGCCCCCCAATACACAGCCGCCTGCTATTGGTCAACAATACCAGGTGGATGATTGCTTCTTGTCCCACCATTAACTCACGTCATTAAACAAACAGCACACACAATACATCACAGTGACTATATTGTACCCTGTTCAAATGTAATAGTAGTTTTGACAGCCTTTGTGACCCCCCCCCCCCCCCCCCCCATTAACGATGTAGTTATATAATTATATCAGGGCCTTAAGCCACACCCACCAGGAAGTCTGTGACCACAAAGAAGTACTCAGAGTTCTCGACCGGGGGCGGGGTTTCACCGATGGTGGTGAGTGTCAGGGTGGACCAGTACATACTATAGGCGTACTTCCTGATCAAGCGGGCGAACTCTGGGTTCACTGGATCCGGATACACAAACCTGTCTGAACCAAAGCCTAGAGGAGCAGAGGAGGAGAGGACGGGGGAGAGCGGAGAGGAGGAGAGGAGGGGGAGAGGAGGAGAGGAGGAGAGGAGGGGGAGAGGAGGAGAGGAGGAGAGGAGAAGAGGATGGGGGAGAGGGCAGAGGAGGAGAGGAGAAGAGGAGGAGAGGAGAAGAGGATGGGGGAGAGGAGAAGAGGAGGAGAGGAGAAGAGGAGGAGAGGAGAAGAGGATGGGGGAGAGGAGGAGAGGAGGAGAGGAGAAGAGGATGGGGGAGAGCGGAGAGGAGGAGAGGAGAAGAGGATGGGGGAGAGCGGAGAGGAGGAGAGGAGAAGAGGAGGGGGAGAGGAGGAGAGGAGGGGGGGGAGGAGGAGAGGAGGAGAGGAGAAGAGGATGGGGGAGAGCGGAGAGGAGGAGAGGAGAAGAGGAGGAGAGGAGAAGAGGAGGAGAGGAGAAGAGGATGGGGGAGAGCGGAGAGGAGGAGAGGAGAAGAGGATGGGGGAGAGCGGAGAGGAGGAGAGGAGAAGAGGAGGAGAGGAGAAGAGGAGGAGAGGCAGAAGAGGATGGGGGAGAGCGGAGAGGAGGAGAGGAGGAGAGGAGGGGGGGGAGGAGGAGAGAGAGGAGAGGAGAAGCAGTTATTGTGCCTGCCACCATCAGTTGGTTGGTAAGTTGACGTCACAACAGGGTATAACATATTATTTGGTTCGTATCATGGGTTCAACTCATGCGTTTCTTTAACAGTGCTTCTTAGAAGATAAATAAACAGGAAGTGAGTCAAGTTGTATTCTCTTTTGCGCTGCAGATATGTGCTGTGCTCGGGACGCCGTACGCGATAGCTCAGAGGGAACACTGATTTTATGTGTGTTTATGTGTGCGGGTATCTGAGGGTCTGTGATTGTGAGTGTGTGTGTGTGTGTGTGTGTGTCGGACCGATGGCCTTGGAGACGGAGTAGTAGAGGCAGGCGTTCCAGTGGATGATGATGACGATGTACATGACCAGGTTGGAGATCCGCAGCAGGTTTGGGTAGTTTGTCCTCGTCTCTGTTCTCTGGAAGAACTCCAGCATCCTGCCACACAACACACACATATATATATGCACACACATATACACACACACACACACACACACACACAGGACATGTCTAAGGACATGGTCCTTACGACAGTGATGGTGGTTTTTGCACCATCTTCCTGGAATAACCTGCAGAAGCAGCTCAAGCTTCGAGACCTCGTTACTCTCAGTGAATTTAAAGCTGTCGTAAAGAGTTTGACGTCGGACTCCATTGGAAATTGCAAATGGTTTTAGTCAATGATCTTAATGTATTATCACTATTGCACTCGTAAAAGAGATTTTGATTTCAATGAGACTAACCTGGTTAAATAAAGGATATAATAATTATAATAATGTTTGTGGGTGAGTGAGTGAGTGAGTGAGTGTGCGTGTGCCTACCGGTTGAATCGGAGCAGCCTGTTGAGGCGTATCTCGGGGTAGTTGATACCGAAGTAGGCGTAGAAGACGTCCGTGGGGACGATGGTGACCAGGTCCAGCTTGAACTGGACGCTGTTGATGTAGCGGTCCCGCAGCTTCTTCTCATCCTTCACCAGCAGACCCTGCTCCAGGTAGCCTGCACACACACACACACACACACACACACACACACACACACACACACACACACACACACACACACACACACACACGCACACATACTGTATATGTAGACACACACCTAAAGACACACAGATATATATATGGTAGACACACACACCTATAGACAGATATATAGATAGATATAGATATAGAGATATAGAGATAGATAGATATAATGTAGACACATCACCTGTTCACACACACACACACACACACACACACACACACACACACTGATATATATATATATATATATATATATGGAGACACACACCTATAGATACACACACACACACACACACACACACACACATATATATGTAGACACAACTACTATAGACACACACACACACACACACACACACACACACACACACACACACACACACACACAACACCTATATACACACACATACATGCATATCGTAGACCCGACTCCGATAGACACACACACGCTGTCACATTCCTTCATTCCGGTTTCTCCCACTAGATGTCCCTCCACTCTCTGTCTGATCCCCTTGCTTCTTCCACACCTGTATTCAATTACTCCTTTTCTCTGTTCCTCTGCCAGGCTGTCTTTGTTCCCCTGTGTGTACACATCGCCTTTCAGCCTTGATATCTTCATGTTTGATCACCCTGGTTTTTGATCTTGCCTGCCACCCCGATTATGGACTTTGCCTTTTCTCTGTCTGGATTGTTTGGCTTTTGACTTGTTTGAACTGTTTTCCTAAGGTTGATTACCTGGATGTGCTAGTTTGTTTTATTTGGATGTACCTTTGTGAAGTGCCCAGCTTCCCAGTTAAGACTTAGGATTTAGACTTAACCCTGTGTCTTTCATTTCTAGAACCAATACACGTATTGTAGACACGCATACACACACGTAGACACAACTCCTATACACACATACAGTACATATATATTGAAGACACACACACATGTATACGTGTGTGTGTGTGTGTGTGTATGTATGTGTATATATATATATATATATATATATATATGACCCAACCCTTAGACACACACATACATATATTTACTGTATGGGATGTCTATACATTCGGTGTGTGTGTGTGTGTGTGTGTGTGTGTGTGTGTATTTTTGAGTGTGTGTGTGTACTGACCCGTTCGTGTTCTGAAGACCATGTCAGCGATGTAGATAAGGTCAGATGAGTAGTCCAGAAAGGCCCAGAGCATAAGGTAGTCCGTCTGTAACTCTTCAAAAGATGCCCTACACACACACCCAAACACACACACACACACACACACACACCAGTGTTAACAACACAACAAAGTTAACTTCAGCAGCTCGTCAATGTTATTTTGCCCTTTGCTTATTTTGCCACATGATGGGCTCTCATGACTGAAGTTGAAGTTCATTGTTTGGGCTAAAAGGTTAAAATACGTATGTAGTTCAAATGTACTGGAGCTATGTATGTATTAAAAGGGGCCCACATAGGAGACGACCACCTGGCCAGGGGCCCAAAGGCAAATCGAGGTCAAACGGACCGGCTGTGGAAAGCACCGGAGTCATTTACCTTGCTATGATCAGCGTCCAGTTGTACATAACAGGCATTGTGACGATAAAGAGCCAGTGGTAGTAGGTATTACCAGCTGGATCAAAAACTTTAATCTCCTTAGGGCTACACACACACACACACACACACACACACACATACACACACACACAAACACATTAGAAACTTGAATGCATATTAATAACAATATTATTAATGTGATAATAACAATAATCATGGTAATAATTATTCATATTATTCCCGAACTCACACTTCCTTCTCCTTCTCTTTCTCTTTCTCTTTCTCCTTTTCCTTCTGTTTCTCTTTCTCCTGTTCCTTCTCTTCCTTCTCTTTCTTTCTCTTCTCTTTCCTCTCCCTTAGCTCTTGTCTTTCTTTCCTGGAAAAGAGAGACACTTCAACATGTTGTTTCATCCCTATGGACGGAGGGATGAAAGAACAGAGGGATGGAAGAACGGAGGGATGGAAGAAGAGAGGGATGGAAGAACGGAGGGATGGAAGAAGAGAGGGATGAAAGAACGGAGGGATGAAGAAGAGAGGGATGAAGAAGAGAGGGATGGAAGAACGGAGGGATGGAAGAAGAGAGGGATGGAAGAACGGAGGGATGGAAGAAGAGAGGGATGGAAGAACGGAGGGATGAAGAAGAGAGGGATGAAGAAGAGAGGGATGGAAGGACAGAGGGATGACACTGAGGCGACCCCCCGTCTGCGAGAGACAAGACGCGAGATGAAGTGGCGTGTGCCCACGAAGGCAACGGCGCAGCCTAAGGCTGGGGTTAGAACCAGCCTGTTTGCGTCGATAACACACACTCGATCAGTGTGTGTGTGTTGCCATGTTGGACAGACATGGCCGAGGTCTCGACGGCTTGCTTCGTTGTTATGTGTGGTTTGTTAGTTTTAGGACGATACCAGTGTTGTCCCTTGAACAACAGTTTCTCTGACATGGTACAATGCAGCTTTTAAAACAAACTTGTGCGTGTTGTTCTTATGTCGGACACACCTCGCCACACACACAGGAGCTTTTTAAATGTTTGAGGCGGAGGGATGATAATGATGGAGGCTGATGGAGGGGTGATAATGATGGAGGCTGATGGAGGGGTGATAATGATGGAGGCTGATGGAGGGGTGATAATGATGGAGGCTGATGGAGGGGTGGATAATGATGGAGGCTGAGGGAGGGGTGGATAATGATGGAGGCTGATGGAGGGGTGGATAATGATGGAGGCTGATGGAGGGGTGGATAATGATGGAGGCTGATGGAGGGGTGGATAATGATGGAGGCTGAGGGAGGGATAATAATGATGGAGGCTGAGGGATAGAGGCTGATGGAGGGATGGAGGCTGAGGGAGGCTGATGGATGGAGGCTGAGGGATGGAGGGTGATGGAGGGATGGAGGCTGAGGGACAGAGGAGGTACGTACTTTCTCTTCTCTTTACTTTCTTTCTTTTCCTTCCTTTCTTCTTTTTTCTTCCTTTTCTTCTCCTCCTCCCTTAAAGACGACAGGTCAAGGGTCAAGCATGTGTGTTTATTAGTCTGTTTATGAGTGTGTCTGCACATCTTTCAGTGTTTGTTTGCATCTGTGAGGGAGAGAGAGAGAGAGGGTGTGCGTGAGAGAGTTGTTCTATGTGTCTCTATGTGTTTGTCAGAGGGATCGGAGAGAAAGAGTGTGTGTGTGTATATGTGTGGGTGTAAGAGATAGAGAGAGAGAGAGAGAGAGAGAGAGAGAGAGGGGAGAGAGAGATGTCTGTATATGTGTGTGTGTGTGTGTGTGTGTGTGTGTGTGTGTGTGTGTGTGTGAGAGGTACATTGAAAGAGAGCGATGCGACGAGGTGTGTGTTTGTCCACAGTGTGTGTGTGTTTGAGAGAGAGAGGGAGAGAGTGAGAGAGAGAGAGAGAGGGAGAGAGAGAGAGAAAGAGTGAGAGAGAGAGAGAGGGAGAGAGAGAGAGAGAGTGTGTGCCTCAATGTGAGTGTTTGTTTCCTACTCCTCTTCTTCGTTGTTGTTGCTGTTGTTGATGTTGAAGAGGACACCAGCACCTCCCCTTCTCTGTGACCTTCAGAACAATACAAGAGCTTTAATCTCTATACCAATCGCGACACATGCTCTCAGCCAATCACATCCCAGGGCCAGGGGATACACAGGAAGTAGTGTCCACAGCTGAACCTTCAATTTCACTGCTGCACATGCGGTGTGTCACCTGAAAACAATACTTCCTGTCTGGCGACGACATGTGACTCTTGTTTCTCTGACAACACCTTTCTCTCCCTCACCTGTCCCCCCTCGGCCCCTCCCCCATCTCCTGCAGGGCAGTAATGGGCGGGGTCACTCGGATGGTGGGCGGAGTCCCCCCAGGGGCGGGATCTAACGGAGATACCTTGGTCGGCATGGCGGCAACTTTTGCTAATTTTCTATAGAGAGAATCAAACAAAACATTCAGTTCGGGGCTCAAAAGACAATTTCAGTGGCGGTGCGAACTGACTGCACACTGAAGTCTGCACACTGAACTGACTGCACACTCAGAAAACGCAACAGAATTCCTCTCGTCCATCTAGTCCATGCTTTCATTACAGGACACTGTTTTTCTCATCAACAGGTCACTGTTATGTAAAGTGTAACCTCAATAATTAATAAAACTTAGAGTGAGATGATTTGATGTGCTTTTGATGTGGTTATTTATATTGTAGCACATTATAATAACTATAATAGTTAGGTGAGAGGTTAGAGCTGGTTGTAATGTGGTTATTAATACAGTAACACATTGTTAGAACTAATAGAGTTAGATAAGGGGTTCGCGCTGGTAGTGATGTGGTTATTAATATAGTAACCAATTGAATTAATTAATAGTAAGGTGAGAGGTTAGAGTTGGTTGTGATGTGGTTATTAATATGGTAACACATTATAATAACTAATATTTTGCAGAGAGGTTAGAGCTGGTAGTTATGTGGTTGATAATATTGGAACACATTGTTATAACTAATAGAGTTAGATAAGGGGTTAGAGCTAGCGATGCGGTTATTAACATAGTAATGCATTATAATAACTAATAGTTAGCTAGAGGTTAGAGCTGGTAGTGATGTGGTTATTAATACAGTATTACATTGTATTAACTAATAGTTAGCTAGAGGTTACTGCTGGTTGCTATAGTATTAACATAGTAACATATTGCATTAACTAATAGTTAGTTTGTATGTGGGTATTAATATGGTAAGACATTCTCATAATGAATAGAGTGCTCACGTAGCTAATCACTCACCTTGGTTACCGGGAAGGCGACCTAATTACACCTGTCCGCAGTCGGGACCATCGTCATGGAAACAAGCTGGGTCCCCTAACAGTGGGAGTGTGTGAAAGTTATAATCCACAGAAAACTACCTTCTATGGTGCAACACAGATGTCTCTCTCTCTCTCTCCTCTGTACTCCTTCTGTCACCCCCTCTCTCTGTCTCACACCTCCCCTCTCTCTCCCTCCCGCTCTCTCTTCCAAGGATAAAGGGATTAGAGAATGATAAGACAATCAACTATTTCATTGTGTTTAATTGTCCCTGCCTGTGTCTGTCACTCTGCCTCCTGCCTGTCTGTCGGTCTGTCTGTCTTGCATTCCCTCTATCCACATCTGTCTCCCCCTTTCCTGGGTGAGGAAGGTAGGAAAGGAGGAAGGAAGCAAGGAGGGAAGTGGAGAAGGAGGGAAGGAGGGAAGGAAGGGAGGAAGGAGCTGACCATTGTCAGAAGGGATTTCTCTAAATCCGACTGAGTCAGCAACCTCCTGTAATACCCCTTAACACTCTCCCTCTTCTGTGTCTCTCCCTCACGCACGCTGTGTCTCACACACATGTATACATACATATAAATGCAAATATACAGAAATATGTATTTATATTTTAGATATGAATATTCATGCGTAAATTAATATATGTATATTTATGCATATATATGCATATCCCCATGCATATATATGCACTCATATTGAAATAGTAGAAATTAAGATGTAATATAGAACTAATAATTGGGACAATACTATATTGATATTTCATTCATCAACCATTTAGATATGTTGTATGATACAGTAAGAGTTCAGATAACGTATAATATGGTAACTTTATAAATGTGTATACATATATAACATGCTGAGGAAGTCCCACAACCAGGGAGGATTTATGCAAGAATATAAAATACAATTATAGAATGCATTTTACAAAGTGTACGCAGATAAAAACATTTTGGGAAAGCATTGTGGTCAACATCCAAACCATTTTGAAAATGAAGATGAATGTCTCGTGAAACCAACCAATGCTGCCTAACCAACTCCCAACTCTAAACCCTAACTCGAGCTGCAGCGGGTGAACTTAATAGTCAAACTAAAAGCAGCTATCCCTCTGATCGCCGTGTGTGTGTTTTGGCCCTTCAACCAACATAACTTACGTCATTCTCATCAACCATAAATACAGTGAATGTTACCAGATAGTTAGACTAAAAATGTATTGACTTCGTATGTTGTACACACACAAAGCGAATCCCTTCCAGATAACGGATCTGTTGTGTTCTTAGAGAACTGAGTGACGTTTCTATAAATTGCCATATTACTACTTTAGCCTCCATACCTTCTCTGTCTGTTCCCAGGGTCGAATTCAGGTCTCTCCCCTCAACTTAGTCCTGTTCTGTTTGACGGCTAAGTCTTCCTCCTGGTCCTCCTCTTCTTCAACCATCACCTAACGAGGTCGCTGTAAATTGTGACATACTGTATGTACTGTAACTGTAACATAGAGAAACACAGTGCACTCAAATAGGCCTATTTGATCAAAAAACTATATTTTTTTAGATAGATAAATCTGTCATCCAACCCATGAGTGAGCAATCTATTAGTACACTTTATAAATGTAGTTAGTGGTGTGGTAACAGTTGGCGATGGTTGTAATATGTAGTAGCTGAGCCTGGCCTCTAGGGGGAAGCAGGTAGACAGTATAATGCCTCGTTCCCTGCGTGCGCTGTCTACGGTCCTGAAATCCTGCCTGCCTGTCTGCCTGCAGTGCCTGTAATATCTTGAGAATAACTCAGATGACAACCACATCCGGATCCGGGAGATCGATGTAATTGACCACTTGTATTGTCTGTCTGGCTGTTTGCGTACATAATTTCCGTGGTTTGGTGTGCCTTATTCACCTCAAAAGGGGTTGATGTCAAGGGAAACGCATATTACATTTCAAAAGCACATAAAGCGTTTATTTTTTATTTATTTTTATTATTTATTTTATATATCGATCATTTCAGTTCAACCCCCAGACCTTTTTCTCAACACACGCACATTAACGCAACGTGTCGTGCCGAGCGCAGTGACGTCATACATAACGTGGCAGAAACGCTCAACACACCAGTGTCTTTTTCTCTCTCTCTCCCTCTCTCTCTCTCTCCCTCTCTCTGTTTATGTCCCTCTTTC
>NC_140293.1:523368-538368 GCF_964030765.1 Micromesistius poutassou | reverse complement strand
GCCATCTTGGATCTGATGTCCCTCCTCCATCTTGGATCTGAGACCTCTCTTCCCGCTTGGATGAGATATTCCTCCGCCATCTTGGGTCCTTCTGAGTGTACTGGAGGCCAGCTACTGTTTGCAGCAGAGACTGTAGACTCATCCTAACTAGACTCACTTCTCTATCCTCCCTCCATCCTTCGGTCTCTCCTCCCTCATCCCTCCATCATTCTCTCTTTCTATATCATCCCTCCATCATTCTGTCCCTCATCCATCATCACTCCATCATTCTGTATCTCATCTATCCTTCCCACTCGTTCTAGTGGAGAGGAAGTAGAATAGGAGGGGAGAGGAAAGAGTACAGATGGAGACAGTAGCTGAGTGTGTGTGTGTGTGTGTGTGTGTGTGTGTGTGTGTGTGTGTGTGTGGGCACATGGAGGGTAGGAGGATTGTTTCTAAGTATAAGGTTGCAGGTTGAAGACCGTACTACCACAATATGACACGTAACATAAGATGTATCAATATATATATGGTAATATCTTTGTTTATTTGTTAATCAACAGCACTAACACAGTGATACGGCACTAGCATAATACTACAGTCATCACCTCTCCCTCCCCTATGGGACATAAGGCTTCAATGAGCCCTCTCCATTGCATCTGGTACCTGGCAGCATGTGGGGCCTCTCCCCAGGACAGGTTCATCTGTTCCAGCTCTTGTGTCACTGTTCTGCGCCAGGTGGTTTTGGACCAGGTTTTCCTTTGCCTGGTGGTGTCCATCTTAAGGCGACGTTTGTGATGCGGTCCATCCTCAACACATGTCCTAGCCATCTCAGGCGTCATCTCAGTGCATAATCTCCTCGGTGATGCGCCGGCTTCCCAGGTCATAATACTACAGTACTAACATTGTACCATAGTACCGACATAGACCCACAATACTGACACAGTACTACAGTGCTCACACATACAGAGACTAATACAAATATTTACCCAGAATACTAACTACTAACTAACTTCTACATTAATACTACAGCATTTGCCTAGGACTACATTACTATTACTAACAAAGTACCCAGCACTAACATTGTACCACAGTCCTTACATAGTACCACTGTGCTAACATAGTATCACAGTACATACTGACACACGCAACAGTGTGTGTGTGTGTGTGTTTGTGTGTTTCCAGAACCACATCTCCATGGCAACTGCATCTCCCATCATCTTTTTTTTCACTCAATAACTGCAGCAATTTTCTCTCTCTATCTCTCTCTCTCCCTCTCTCTCTAGAAAGTAAGTGAGAAGGTTGGAGGAGCAGAAGGGACCAAACTTGACGATGATTTCAAAGAAATGGAAAAGGTATCTATCTGTGTGTGTGTGTGTGTGTGTGTGTGTTTGTGTGAGTGTGTGTGTGTGTGTCTGGGGGGGGCATGTGTGAATACATTCACCACTTATATAATATTATAATAAGACATTCTTGGCACAATGATATAGTTTATGACTCTAATGGACCCAGTATACTATACATACAGTTATGGAACTTTAGTTATGGAACTCACTGCCAGACCACTTGAAACATATCCCTACATTTTTCACATTCAAAAGAAACACAAAATTGTGGCTTATTCAGCAACAATCTTGCTCTCATATTTAGTTTTTACACTGTGCTCTCTCTGTATGTCTTATTTTCTCTTCCATTTTTTATCTCACTTCCATTTTAACTTTCCTATTTTTAATAATGTTAATCTGTATTATTTTTAACCAAAAGCCCTACTAGGGACAAGTGTCGTGAATTAGCTTTGGCTAAAAACACTATGATGCATACATCAGATGATTGTTTTACACTTATCTATGTTTTTGTATCTGTCCCTATTCAAATAAAACCTTCAATCAAATAAACATAAAATAATCCAAATTGGCGTGTTCTCATAAGTGGTAGAACTGCTGTGGATCACGGTGATTTCAACAGTTTATTTATATTATAGTCACCGTGATGGGTGGGCTGTTCTAAATTAAGCGAGTCACAGTGAGACATGCAGGCAGTGGTGTACTGGGGGGGTGTGAGAAAAGTTTTGTCACTTACATAAACTGCAGCGATAGAAGATCGATGCGGTGCTTCACTTGTGCCCGGGCCTCCCAGTTGGTCTGTCCTTTACCTGGGCCTTAAGACTTGTGTATGGTTCATTCTAGAAGGTGGACATCACCAGCAGGGCAGTTCTGGACATCATGACAAAAACCACAGAATACCTTCAACCAAATCCAGGTAACACACACGGACACACGTGGATGTACAGACGGGCGTGTGCACGCATGCAGACAACACATTAAGTGTTTTTAACGCTTTTTACGCCTTTTAACGCTTGGTAAAAGGGATCATTATAACTCCTCTTCTCCTCTCTCCTCATCTTCTCTCCTCTCCTGAGCTGTCATCTTCTCCCCTCTCCTCTCCTCCTCTTCCCTCCTCTCCTCTCTCCTCTCCTGTCCTCTCATCTTCTCCCCTCTCCTCCTCTCCTCTCCTCTACTCCTCTTCTCTCCTCTCTCCTCTCCTGTGCTCTCCTCCCCTCCCCTCCCCTCCCCTCTCCTCTTCTCTCCTCTCCTCTCTCCTCCCCTCCCCTCCCCTCTCCTCTCCTCTCCTCTCCTCTCTCCTCTTCTCCCCTCTCCTCTCCTCTCCTCCCCTCTCCTCTCCTCTCCTCTCCTCTCCTCTCTCCTCTTCTCCCCTCTCCTCCTCTCCTCTGTGCAGCCTCCAGAGCCAGGTTGAGTATGATCAGCACCATGTCCAAGTTCCGGGGCCAGGAGAAAGGTCCAGGTTACCCGCAGGCTGAGAGTGTTTTGGGGGACGCCATGCAACACTTTGGACGAGAACTGGGGGAGGAATCCAGCTTTGGTACCTGACCTTAACCCTGTCTTACCTCACCTCTGTTTCACCTTGTTTGACCTTAACTCTTTCTGATCTAAACTCTGTCTGTCTGTTAGCTCAACCATGTCTTAACTCTCTTACTTCAATGCTGTCTCAACTTAACTCTGTCTTACCTCAACCCTAAGTTAACTCTGTCTTAACTTTACTCTGTCTGACCTCACCTCTGTGTGACCTCAACACGTTCTGATCTAAACTGTGTCAGGTCTTAACTTAATTGTCCAGTTTTATCTTGGCTCCAGTGATAGATGTTAATGTTGTTCCTCTGTCCAGGCGTGGTGATGCTGGATGTGGGGGAGTCCATGAAGGAGCTGGGGGAGGTGAAGGACGCTCTGGACATGGAGGTCAAACAGAACTTCATAGACCCACTGCAGAACCTCCATGACAAGGACATCAAGGAGATACAGGTTCACAATGCACCCTGGAGCGACACACTAGAATACGATATGACACAACACTACACACTGCAGCACACTACAACCCAATATAACACAGCACTAACCACTACAACACACTATAACACAAAATAATATAATACAACAAACCTAACAAACCAATATATAACTACAAGCTATATACTAATGTGATGTGTCTGTATGTGATCTATTATCTCTCTCTCTCTCTCTCTCCCTCTCTCTCCCTCTCTCTCTCTCTCTCTCTCTCTCTCTCAGCACCACATAAAGAAGATGGAGGGCCGGCGGCTGGACTTCGACTACAAGAGGAAGCGCATGGGGAAGGTCCTGGAGGAGGAGCTCCGCCAGGCCCTGGAGAAGTTTGACGAGAGCAAAGAGATCGCCGAGCAGAGCATGTTCAACCTGATAGAGAGTGATGTACGTAGAGAGAGAGAGAGAGAGAGAGAGAGAGAGAGAGAGAGAGCATGTTCAACCTGATAGAGAGTGATGTACGTAGAGAGAGAGAGAGAGAGAGAGAGAGAGAGAGAGCATGTTCAACCTGATAGAGAGTGATGTACGTAGAGAGAGAGAGAGAGAGAGAGAGAGAGAGAGAGAGAGAGCATGTTCAACCTGATAGAGAGTGATGTACGTAGAGAGAGAGAGAGAGAGAGAGAGAGAGAGAGAGAGAGCATGTTCAACCTGATAGAGAGTGATGTACGTAGAGAGAGAGAGAGAGAGAGAGAGAGATGTTAAACCTGATAGAGAGTGATGTACGTAGAGAGAGAGAGAGAGAGAGAGAGAGAGAGAGAGAGAGAGAGCATGTTCAACCTGATAGAGAGTGATGTACGTAGAGAGAGAGAGGGAGAGAGAGAGAGAGAGAGAGCATGTTCAACCTGATAGAGAGTGATGTACGTAGAGAGAGAGAGAGAGAGAGAGAGAGAGAGAGAGAGAGATGTTCAACCTGATAGAGAGTGATGTACGTAGAGAGAGAGAGAGAGAGAGAGAGAGATGTTCAGCCTGATAGAGAGTGATGTACGTAGAGAGAGAGAGAGAGAGAGATTTTCAACCTGATAGAGAGTGATGTACGTGCAAAGAGAGAGAGAGCATGCGAGAGAGAGAGAGAGAGAGCATGTTCAACTTGGTAGAGGCAGTTCGTAGCAGCTAGCCCATCAACTAATAATATTGTCACAGTCAAGCTCAGGAAGCAAGGCTAAATAACGATTTCATACAATTATTTAACCAAATGTGTGTTTGTGTGTGTGCACGTGCGTGTGTGTGTGTGCGTGTGTGTGCGTGTGTGTGTGTGTGTGTGTGTCAGATAGAGCAGGTGAGCCAGCTAGCTGCATTGCTTCAGGCTCAGCTGGAATATCACAGCCGCTCTGCAGAGATCCTGAAGCAGCTGTCCAGTAAAATGGAGGACAGGTACCTTGATAAATACTTGATACACTATACAGATATATATGTAGCTTTAAAACCTAGATAGACGTTCACTATATAGAGACATAGATACATGTTCACTGTATAGAAACCAAGATACACATTCACTATATAGAGACCTAGATAAATGTTTACTATAGGGAGAACTAAATGCTCACTATATAGAGACCTAGATGTTTACTTTATAGAGGCCTAGATGTTCCCTATATAGAGACCTGGATATATTTTCACTATATAGAGCCTACGAGACACATGTTCATTATAGAGATCTGGCTGGAAGTTCACTATTTAGAGACCTAGATACATGTTTACTATATGGAGAAGTAGATGAGCACTATAGATACTTAGATATATGTTAACCATATAGATACCTAGATACATCTGAGAGACCTAGAGACCTAGATGTTCACTATAGCGAGACCTAAATACATGTTAACTATGTGGAGACCTAAATGGTCACTATAAAGAGACCTAGATACATGTTCACCGTACAGAGACCTAGAGGTGTTACAGAGACCTAGATACGTGTTCACCGTACAGAGACCTAGAGGTGTTACAGAGACCTAGATACATGTTCACTGCGTGGGGATACGTGTTCACTAGATGTGTGTCGTGTACGGTTGTGTTTCAGTATCAAGGAAGCCTCCAGTCGGCCCAGGAAGGAGTTCACTCCGAAGCCCCGGATGACCCTGGAGCTGCTGCCCCCCAGCAAGAGTCACAACGGGGGGCTGCACGCAGCCAAGTCCCCCAGCAAGTCTCCTGGTAGGACGCATCCTAGTGGACAGGAAGCATCCTAGTGGACAGGAAGCATCCTAGTGGATAGGAAGCATCCAAGTGGATAGGAAGCATCCTAGTGGACAGGAAGCATCCTAGTGGACAGGAAGCATCCAAGTGGATAGGAAGCATCCTAGTGGACAGGAAGCATCCTAGTGGACAGGAAGCATCCTAGTGGATAGGAAGCATCCTAGTGGATAGGAAGTATAGTTGATAGGAAGCATCCTAGTGGACAGGAAGAATCCTAGTGGATAGGAAGCATCCTAGTGGATAGGAAGTATAGTTGATAGGAAGCATCCTAGTGGATAGGAAGTATAGTTGATAGGAAGCATCCTAGTGGACAGGAAGAATCCTAGTGAATAGAAACCATCCTAGTAGATAGAAAGCATCCTAGTGGACAGGAAGCATCCTAGTGGACAGGAAGCATCCTAGTGAATAGAAACCATCCTAGTAGATAGGAAGCATCCTAGTGGACAGGAAGCATCCTAGTGAATAGAAACCATCCTAGTAGATAGGAAGCATCCTAGTGGACAGGAAGCATCCTAGTGAATAGAAACCATCCTAGTAGATAGGAAGCATCCCAGTGGATAGGAAGCATCCTAGTGGACAGGAAGCATCCTAGTGAATAGAAACCATCCTAGTAGATAGGAATCTTCCCATTAAAAGCTTCCCAGAAGCTTTTGTTATGCGCATGCAAACAAACCCTGATTCAAAGACCAGTCCAATTGTTATTGTAAGTCTATAGAACTGGAAGTCATTTACAAATGGATTTCCCACCTGTAAGCTCCTTCTTTAACCAACCGTGTGTTCATGGGTTAAACATGTTGAATATAAGGACGACGGCGGGGGTGTTTAGTACTGAACTACCTAACTGACTCCTCCCTGCCCAGCGCCCTTGAGCCAGCCGTGCTGCCGGGCGACTTACGACTTTGAGCCGGAGAACGAGGGCGAGCTGGGCTTCAAGGAGGGTGACATCATCACCCTGACCAATCAGATCGATGACAACTGGTACGAGGGAACCATCAACGGCCAATCAGGCTTCTTCCCTATCAACTACGTGGATATCCTGGTGGCACTTCCTCAATAGAGCCCGCCCATCCCTCCCAAACCAATCAAACACCATAGATCAGCCTGTGTGTGAATAGGTAAAAAGTCCCTTCTCCTCTGTCTTCTTCTTCTTCTGTGCTTTTGTGCGGTTCTGCGTTTTACACAAAATACCACCTATCCCCCCCCCCCCCCCCCCCCCGGGACCTGTGAGAGGAGGAGGGGCGGGACGGCGAGGAAGAGGATGAGGATGGAGAGTTACGAAGGCTTAGCAGGCGTGTTTGTGTTGTTGTGCATGACGTGTGTGTAACCCGTGTTCCCCCCTTCTGCACCTGTTAACGCTACGACCACGCAGCCTCGTTTTGTCTTTCAGCCCGACCCCTGGCGGCCGGTGCTCATGTGGTGAACGTGTCGTGTTGCTGTGAGTCCCTTTGGCGTACGGTTAGCGCCCCCCCCCCTGCTCTCATAGACCAGCGCAGAACTCAAACATGTTCGCTTACGTCAGGCTTGCTAGGGTTCCACATTTATTTGAACACATGTGTTAATCGAACTTGGTGGTGGTGGGGGGGGGGGGGGGGGGGGGGCGACGGACAGTCAGACAGACAGACAGACGGACGGTTGGACGATCAGAGAGACAGACGGATTGGGGAGTGTGTCCTCCGTGAGGGTAGCCTTTCACACAGCGTCTACACACCGAGCCAAGCAGCCAAACAGGAGAGAGATATCCTGGAAGGTTACCCGTGCCTAGTTGTGTAAGTAATAAGGTGTGTGTTGTGTGTCGGGCTCACATTACCTCGATGGTTACAGGTCACATTAAAGGAGAGTGTTCTGTTGCGCCACTCGTCTGCTGTAGAGCAGTGGGGGTGTGCAGTGGGGGCACCAGACACCAGCGCCCCATCGGGACTTCTACGGGGGCTCCGACATAAAGGCAGGGTTGAACTTTGACCCCTTGATTGACACTATATACCGGGGCTCATGAATACAAGAGGGTTTGTCAGAGAGAACCCTGTTCTGAGATATTGACAGTAATAGTTCAGTCTTACAGCAAAAAAACTATAATAATTACTTCTCGTGAGCAGGACAATAAGAGATATTGCTAGAATAAAACAATATATTCTATATTCTCGCTCTCTCTCTCGCTCTCTCTCTCGCTCTCTCGCTCTCTCTCTCTCTCTCTATATATATATATGTGTATATATATACGACTTTTGTTACCAAAGCACATAAGCGATAGCAGAGCCAGAACCAGCAGCGTCTTGTTGCTTCATTCTCCTGAAGACTTTAGACCTTGTCCATCTTCGTTAGCTTGTTCCCTCATTCCCTATATAGTGACCGCTATAGAGTACACTATTAAGGGAACAAGGCAGGGAATACACAGACACTATTTAATGCCGGATATCTATCGGCGTGAGGTGTAATGCCCTCTAAACAAGCCGACACGTTTGAGATGTCCCCAGATATAGTGACGGAATCCGATCAAATTACATTTTTATTGAGGAACCGAGTAGTTCCTAGCACTATATAGGGTGACAGATTTGTACACTGAGATGTACACTTCGGACAACACTTCAAAATGGTGACGCCCGAAATAGTGCTCTATATAGGGAACTAGAATAGTGCACTATATAGGGAACTAGAATAGTGCACTATATAGGGAACAAGTGGACCCGTTGGGACACTCGTTGTGTGTTTCTGTGTCGTGGTCGCATGGTAAATGCGTGTTGCATGCGGCCACAGCGTTTCGCTGCAGGGAGGCCCTTCTTGAAACACTGTCTATGTGACTGTTTGGTTTCTACTTGACAGATTTATTTATCATCTGTCGTTATTGTTGGTGTTTTCTACCGACTCTTTTATTTATATTTTTTACTTTCTTCGAGTTAAAATATAGTTTTTTTCATTCTCCTTTCTATCTTTCCATCTTTCCAGTTTCCTGTTGTTAACTTCATTGAGAAACTGTAGTTCACCTCCTCCAGATCCAAGGTTTGGGGCTCTTTAGGTCTAGTCTAATAGCTTCTAATATCTACATATATATATATACATATATATATACATATATATATACATATATATATGTATATATATGTATATATATAGTACCCATGTGATGATTGGCACTTAGGAAGCCCTGAGAACCCACCTACATTTGACTGACAGCTCATGTGAGCAAATGGCAGCAGAAGGGTCATCCTCATTATGTTTCTTGGATGCGTGTCGTGGCTATATACATACATATATATATATATGTATATGTATATGTATATATATATATATATATATATATATATATATATATATATATATATATATATGTGTGTGTGTATATATATATATATATATAACTCTGTGATCAGTAGCCTATGTGTCTGTATATCTACAGCTTGAAAGTATTTATTGCCTTTGATTTATTTATTTATTTATTGATACACAGCTATACCTTTAGGTATTGGAAACTGATCCGGTATTCACAGGCAGTGCACCTTAAGGTATTGGTCAGCTGTGGGTTAAAACCGAGTATTGAGGGCAATCTGTCAGCATATGTAAAGTATTTTAACAAGAAAGGGGTTTTACTGTTTACTGCTTGTTGTAATACTAATACTAATACTACTAATAAATACAGACATACGATTGCTTGCCTCTGTTGTTGTCTTAAAAACCATAGTATACAATATAATGGAATAAAGCATAAAGGTCCACTTGATTTCTATTACTTAAATTTTATCTCAACCACATGGAAAATGAAACAATATTGCCATCGCCTGGATGAGAATAATATTGCAACAACAACTCGTTATAATTATAGCCTTGTATTTTTAGGTGTCACATTTTTTAACCACACTTTAATAAAGCAGGGGGATATGATCATGACAATGATGCAAAAAATACACATTATACTAATTATGGTATCTTCCACATAAACCTTACTTGTTAGTTAATAATACTATGATTCAGTGTTGGTATAAAATAATGTGAAAATAAGCTAGGTTTGTATTTTCAGCATAAATCATAAATAAAACAAAGACTCCCACTTTTTATCCACTTTCCTTAGAAAAACTAAAATTCAAGCCACACGATTACATTTAAAAGAACAAAAACGCCTATAATCTGCTAACGCCATCACCAACAGAGCCGCCAATTTGTTCCGTGCAGTAAACCCAAGCCTCCACCGGGAGGCGCTGTGTGCTCCACTCACAAGCCCACAGACTTGACCTACTTTTCAGCAACACACACTCAACACACACACTCGGATCCCCGCATTGACAACCAAGACAGGAACGAGGAGGGAACAAGTTTTCAACGAGACCCGAGCGACGTAACCAGAAGAAAATGGACATGAAGAAGAGGGTATCTCTGGAGCTCCGACACAGGGCGCCGCCCGATGTAAGTAGAGGCCGGCTTTGTGTTGCGGGTGGCCGGGGAGGGAGCGCACCAAATCCGCGGGACCTCCACTCCACTCCCGGGGAGGAAGGCGAGCACATGGGCGCTAGATACACCCCTGGGGCCTGGCTAGTGTGTGGGACGAAATGCTAACGTTATCGGAAGTTTGTGAAACGTTAAATGTCCAGCATTTTGTGGGTATATCGTGTTGTGGAGCCCTTCTTGTATAAATGATTTAATAAAGAATCCCCAAGATGGATCCGCGGAGCTGTAACGTTAACGTAGCGTCGCTTGGTGTAATGGCTCCTGTGGTCGTCAGGAGCCGTGGCGTTGTTGTGGCCTACTTCACGTTTTGTTTGTTAAATGTTGCCTATTTGAAACGAGCGGTCAGGGTTTAACGTTATTTGGACGGCTGGTGTCTGTATTAGTAGTTGTAGTGGTTATAATAGTTAGTTTAAGGTTACAGTGCGCGGCTCCAGACATTAGGCGGCACCGCAGCCATGCGCGGTAAGTCGCATGCTGTTAGCTACCACGGCTAACTGGTCCCTTAAATATGTAATAACTTCTCTATTTGACTCCCCAAATACACACAACGAGCTAAACTCTGGCCGTTAGGGTTGGTGGTATTAATAATATCGTGTCGGAGCGAAATAAAACGGTGGGATTTGGTTCGCGGGCCGCCGAGGTTATCGCGGCATTACATCACGTGGGCTGGGAGTTTACAAACAGCGCCTCGGTCAGGAAGCGTTCCAATAGAAAACCATCAAGCCTCATTCTCCTTGCAGGTAGATGCACAAGGACGCGTTCCAATAGGAAACAATCCAAGCATTCCCGCTGCAGTTGTGTACGCTAGTAGCTTAGGACTCGATCCAGTCTACAAACACTGAATCTCCCAAGTAGCTGCAACAGGTCGAGGTTAAATACGAAACTGCCAAAAGCCGCTGATAAAAACTTGCTGATTTGCATTTCAAAAACAATTTGCATAGTTTATATAGTTCTGTTATGAAGTTAAGATCTATTCATTTTGTTATTTTTTAACACCTGAGGTATAAAAGAAGAACAATATATTTACATTTACAAATTGCCCATATAGCTCATGGAAACAAAGTATGGTTCTTTAGGGGAGGGGGGTGGTGGGGGGGGTGTAAGAGGTGTGCCAGGTGTATGTAATGGAGGGTTTTACCGTGTGTGTGTGTGTGTGTGTAATGCGTGCGTGTTTGTCCCGTGTCTCCAGGTACAGGAGTTGGTTCTGGATAACTGCCGGACCAGCGAGGGGCGCATCGAGGGGATCACACAGGAGTTTGAGAACCTGGAGCTGCTCAGCCTAATCAACGTGGGCCTGGTCAGCGTAGCAGACATCCCCAAACTGGACAAACTGAAGAAAGTGAGAAAACAGCAGCAGCAGCAACACCGCCGATGGATGGGCCCTGTTTCAGTCTCTTTTATATATAATGCCTATATCTCCGTTGATGACTTCTAAGGACTAATTGTGTCTCTTTGTCCCTCCCAGTTGGAGCTGAGCGACAACAGGATATCAGGTGGTCTGGAGGTGCTAGCAGAGCGGTTGGTAAACCTAACGCACCTCAACCTCAGCGGGAACAAGTTCAAGGACATCAGCACCCTGGAGCCTCTGGTGGGTAGAGCTAAGCTGCTGATCATCTGATCACACTACAATAATCCACTCGTCACTGCTCTACTGCAGGCAAGATTGAGCCAATGTGCTTACATGCTACTCGACTGTTACATGTAGTTAGCTCAATGTGCTAATCAACTCTACTGTTTGTATTAGTTGACTGATCTGGATTCTATTGAGCTAAAGTTAGCTTAATGTGCTACCAACTCCACTGCTTGTGTTCATTTCCTGATCACTGCACTACTGTGAGCTATAGTTAGCTTAGTGGGACTATCGATACTTGGCGGCTAGCAAGAGTTGGTAAATGTGCTAACGCTAGTCAACAGATATAGTTAGCTCAGCGTGCTAATACCATCTCGACTGTTGGGTTTGTAGCTCAGTATGCTATATCGTAGCTGAGAGTCGTACCATTGGGTCGTGCACTAATGCTGTCAACCGAAATGCATTGCGGGCGAGCAGAAGAAGCTACCTCAGCTGAAGAGCCTGGACCTGTTCAACTGCGAGGTGACGAACCTGACGGACTACCGGACTCCATCTTCCAGCTGCTGCCCCAGCTCACCTACCTGGACGGCTACGACATCGACGACTGCGAGGCGTCCGACTCCGACGGCGAGGGCGACGGCGTGGACGACGAGGAGGACGAAGGTGAGCGGGCTCTTCCTTCATTCAGCGTGGCCTCTTGGCACTCTCTTCTTAGCGCGGTCGGCATGGCGTCGTCTGTTTGCGTACTTCCTCGGTGTGGTCCTGGTCCTTGGAGCAGCCGTTTAGCTCGCCCCCGTGGCGGCGTTCCTGCCTGTCCCTGTGTGCTGACGGTTTGTGCTGACGCTGTCCCCCCCCCCCCCCCCCCCCCCCCCCAGAGGGTGAGTCGGAGGAGTTTGAAGAGGAGGAAGACGAGGACGAGGAAGACGTCGTGGCCGTGGAGGAAGACGATGACGACGACGACGACAGCGCGGAGGACGAGGTGAGGCGACGGAGACGGACGGGGGGGGGGGACGGTGGAGACATGGGGCTGATGGAGTAGGGTGGGGGTACTGGGAGATGGCTGATAGAGGAGGGTGGAGGTACTGGGAGATGGCTGATGGAGTAGGGTGGGGGTACTGGGAGATGGCTGATAGAGGAGGGTGGAGGTACTGGGAGATGGCTGATAGAGGAGGGTGGAGGTACTGGGAGATGGCTGATAGAGGAGGGTGGGGGTACTGGGAGATGGCTGATAGAGGAGGGTGGAGGTATGTGGGTGGTGGTGGTGGAGGAGGAGAGTAGTGGCATGGGGTGTTGGCGGGTGTATAACGGAGATGGTTTGGGCGAAGGAGGCGTAACGGGCGAACTGACGTCGCTTGTGTTGTCGCCACAGGAGACCGCGGTAAACGGAGATGCAGACAGTGACGACGACGACGACGCAGACAGCGACGAGGATGAAGGTGAGTGCCTGTTTTGTTTTGGATCCATTCAGTGAGCTGGGCTGGAGGCACGCGGGTCTGATGCGGCGCTTGTTGACGTCCCACAAACAGAAAAAGCTATATTGACGTGTTCATTGATTTTGTTCTCTAGATGAAGATTCGTCTCCTGCTAAGGGCGAGAAGAGGAAGAGGGACCCTGAAGACGAGGAAGAAGAGGAAGAAGATTGATGACCAAGCAGCCCCCCCCCCCCCCCCCCCCCCCTGTCACCTCTGACCTCATGCCCTCTCTGACCCCTCCCCCCTGTCACCTCTGGGCTGAGTTCCACTTCTTTCTAACTCACACATGAAATGTTGTAATGGCAACATAGTAGCCGTTACCCCCACCAGTCTTTCCCCACCCTCTCACTTCCTGTGTCATGACTGTTGCCAGGCAACGAGCGATAGTTTTCCCCCACATGGTTCTGTTTGTACTCCATGACTTCAACCAGAGGTCATGGCCTGGGAGTTATTCAGAATGGAACGCAGCCCTTAAACCTCCCCCCCCTTCACACACATACATACATACACACAAACATACATATACACAAACACACGCACACACTTTGATTCCCTGTGTTGAGCTACCTGTGCTCCCTCGCCCCTCTGACACCGGCCTGGGACCAGTGTTTAGTGACATCATAGACAAGGGGCCAGCGTTGGTGAGGTCACAATCCCTGGCCCAGTGTCAGTGACCTCACAATCACTGGGCCAGCGTTTGTGACCTCACAATCGCTGGCCCAGCGATTGTGAGGTCACAGACGCCGGGCCAGCGTTAGTGAGGTCACAGACGCCGGCCCAGCGTCAGTGAGGTCACAGACGCTGGCCCAGCGTTAGTGAGGTCACAGACACTGGGCCAGCGTTAGTGAGGTCACAGACGCCGGCCCAGCGTCAGTGAGGTCACAGACGCTGGGCCAGCGTTAGTGAGGTCACAGACGCCGGGCCAGCGTTAGTGAGGTCACAGACGCCGGCCCAGTGATTCTGAGGTCACAGACGCTGGGCCAGTGATTCTGAGGTCACAGATGTGGGTTTTCCTCGTAGCTCAGTGCAGGAAGCCCCTCCTGCTTTTTAAAAGAGTTATTTTTTCAGAGTATTAGTTTGTTTCTGGTGATTGTGTGTGGTGTACGGTCCCTCGTGGTTTCTCCACCACTTCATTTGACTACTTGTGGTTGTAATTTTTTTTTTTACTTTCTGTAAGTTAAATGGAAAAACAAACAAAAAACCTATAAATGGACTTTGTAAATAAAATCTTAACATTGTGCTCCTGTTTGGTCTCTTATGTTTGAATTTTTAATTGGTAGATAAATTCCTTAATGTGATCTCATAATTAGTTGATCCCCTGGTCTGGTAAATGACAAACAGTTTCTCATCACATAATACAAGATGTTCATTCCAGGTTTAATATGAGTGATATGAATTCCTGAATGTATTGGAACCAATGCTGGTAAGACGGTTTGCAGGTGAACAGGGCATCAAAACGACACTGGATCAATAACTGAACCTTTTCGTATAGGAGCTAGCGACATGGGATATATGGTGTTTTGATGGTCTAGGCTGATGACATTACTGATTCACCGTCATAGGCTGATGGTGACTCAGTAATGTGGAATCTGATTGGTCAGCAGGAGGTCCTCATGTGCCTGCTGTTCCTGATCTGCGTCTCCAAGGTGGTGATCTTCTCCTGCAGAGACCAGAGAACCAGCTTGTTAGAACCTCAGACTAGTACATTTAACCTGGTCACCCGGTGGTGTGTGCGTTCAGGTCACCTCTTTCTGGTTGAGTTCCTCTCTCAGTTCTCGGATCTCCTCCTGCTGTTTGTAAAACACCTGCAGGAGCTGCAACACACACACACACAAACTGTGACCACGCGTCTCTTACCCGTTCACAATAGATATGCTTGATGCTCTCGATCCAACACGAAACAACATGAAATATATTTTTCTAAAATTATTTCTTGCCACTCGTGAAACACCAACACACTTACCACACATGTACATAGATGCACACTAACACACTGCTACTA
>NC_140293.1:508368-518368 GCF_964030765.1 Micromesistius poutassou | reverse complement strand
CCAGCCGGGAGAAGAACATCTGGAGAGACACAGAGATAAAGAGATATAAAGAAGTGAGTGTGAGTGTGTGTGTGTGTGTGTGCACGTGCATGCATGCGTGTGTGTGTGTGTGTGTGTGTGTGTGTGTGTGCATGTGTGTGAATTACCTTCTTTGAGGACCTCAGGTGATTATTTGGCCCAATCAATAATGTAATCAGCTGTCATGGCTGCTCTTATGATCTATCAATAATGAAACATCATGTCCAATCACTGACCAAACTAACCGTCGAAATTATTCAGCATTTTCCACACGTGCAAACACACACACGCACACACACAAACACACACACACACACACACAGATGACTGCCTTCCTTCTGTTGTCCTTCCTAAGAAAATTACCTGCTCAATATTTAATTCATACCTTTACACAAACACACATACTCTCTCATTAAAAATGTATTTTAATTCCAGGTGTTGCAAATTACCACCGCTAATCTTTAGAGGTAAAGATGAATGGTGAGAAGGAGGGAGATGAGATGAGTCACCAACTGTTCACTTCACAGGAAGTTAAACCCACAATCACAGCGCCTTCCTCAACTTACAAACGTTTGTTATATTTGCAGACATGTTTGCTAAATCTGAGCACTCTCATCACCCTGCCCACCATCATTATCAACACCAGCATCAGCATCATTGTCATCCTCGCCATCATCATCATCATCACAACCACCACCACCATCTTCATCCTCACTTTGACCACCATCAACATTATCACCACCATCATCATCATCATCACAACCAACACCACCATCATCATCCTCACCTTGACCATCGTCACCACCGTCATCAGCTGTTGTTAGTTTATGCTGCCTCCGATTGGCTAAATCTCTCTTACCTCTGGTGTGGTCTCTCAGTGATGTCACTTCCTGTTCCTCAGTCAGAAGCCATCAAAATACCACAGCAAATAATATATACTACTGCTGTACATCCAGATACTACGAATACCGCAAATACTACTGCACTAAAGGATGTCCCCCACAATATAACAGCCTTCATGTTTTTCCTCGTACAAATAGCAAATACTAATGCTGGCTGAAGACACCACCTTACTATCTACTGAGCTAAACCAGTACCACTCATAGTACTGCTGCTCGTACGGCAACCGTCACCTATCACGCTGTCACAACTTCTGACTGTTCAAAACGGCTGGCCCCTGCGAGTGTGTGTGTTTGTGTGTGTATCTGTGTGTGCGTGTTCTTTTGATCCATGACGTCTAACTCCCTCTCACATTAGCTGTGTTCTCCATGCACGACTGGACGTCTACAAAACCACTCTACACCTGATACCACGCACGCACACACATACACACACCCACAGACAAACCCACCGGCACACACGCACGCTGACACTACACGCACACGCACACACACACACCCACAGACAAACCCACCGGCACACACGCACGCTGACACTACACGCACACGCACACACACACACACACACACACACACAGACAAACCCACCGGCACACAGTCACAGACACTACACGCACACGCACACACACACACACCCACAGACAAACACACCGGCACACACGCACGCTGACACCACATGCATACGGATACACACACGCACACACACACACACACACACACATCCTGATCAATATGATGATATGACTATCAAATATGACTCTAGAGAACTGCAAGGTGATCTAAAAACACAGTCAAATCAAGTCAAATCAAAATACAAATGTAATTCATAAATTCACAGAGTCAACATATTGCATGTTAGATCTTTATTGCGAGTGTGTGTGTGTTGAGATCTTCATCCTGGTCGGCTCCTCCTCATCAAAAATATCCAGACAGGCAGACAGACAGACAACAGACAGGTTGACAGACAGTCAAGTGTTATCTCTCCACAACCTTTGTGTGTCATTGTCATGGCTGAAGGAAACCTGAACACATCCTATTAATGTATCTGCAGTGTGATCTCGGTGTCGGTGTAGGGTGCTACATCATTACATTACGACAGCACCACAGTCCAACAAACACGCAGTGCTACATCCGGCCAGGGGAGGGCGCTGTGGATCACAGTCTGTCGCTACAACATCATTACTGCGAGTCGGCTGGTTGGGAATCGGGCTGAGGCGGTACCTGTCGAGATGGTCAGTTCTGATTGGCTATCTCGGGGAGGTGGGCGTGGCCAACTCCCAATCAGCACCGTGACTCCTGGGGAGGCTGTGGGCACGCGCACAGCCGACCAATACCTGAGCAGGAAAACATTCCATCATGCCGCATAACGACACGTCATGTCATGACATGACATCAACACGGTGTGACGTCATGACATGACATGACATTTTCATGCTGCGTGTCATGACACGACGTCAACGCGTCGTCGTGGCGTGACACGGCCGCGTGTTCCGGTGGTACCCACCTGTGCGCGTTGGATCCTCTCCACATCTCCCAGACTGCAGGCCAGGTCGTAGCCCCGCTGGTAGTACTCTATACACCTGCTGTACTCACCCTGCAGACAGACAGGTAGACAGACAGTCTGTATTTCTGCTGTGCGGACCCTGCAGACAGACAGAAAGACAAGACATACGGGCTGTCTATACCTGACAGCAGTAGGAGGCTCCCAGACTCATGTAGGCGTCCTGCAGGTTGCCGTGGTGACCGTTGATATGGGAGACGTCAACGCACTTCTCCAGGTACTCTACTTTCACCGTAGTGGTCTGCTCACTGACACGCACACGCGCACACACGCACGCGCACACACACGCACACACACACACACACACACACTCTGTATATGCATATTTGTCATATATCTCTGTAGGGACAGATAGTGATAAGACAGACAGACAGACCTCTGTGAAAGAGCTTCATAGGTTTTCCCCAGGGCATCTGTATCCTGGAGTAGTCTGAAGTTCTCCATGGAAACAGTCAAAAACTACAGACACACACACACACACACACACACACACATCATGATCGGTGCATCATTCAACTGGCTGGGAGCTGGCCTTTGTGAAGTCCCAATTCAAATCCATATGGTAAACAGCGTATGAATCTACTGTATCCGATCTCATTATATGGGTATCGTGATGTAAGGGCTTGAACCTCCAAAGCAGAGGGGTGGTCTCCTGTTCTCTGATAGGCCAGTCCCAGTTTATAGGCCGCCTCCCCTTTAACACTGCTATCATCACCTAGAAATCACACACACACACACACACACACACACACACACAGATCAGACAGGTTCCTGCAGAGCATACAGTCACACAGACACAGACAAACTGACAGTCAGAGCGTACTGCGTCAGTATCTTTGGCTGTGTGTATAGTACAGTGTGTAGCAATATCATAGGCATTGAGCATCCTACAGTGTCTAACAGTATCGTAGGCTATGTGTACAGTACAGTAACCAGTGTCTCAGGTTCTACAGTGTGTAGGCTGTGTGTAGTACAGTGAGCATCGTACAGTGTGTAGCGGTGTGGTAGGCTGTGTGTATAATTCAGAGAGCACCCTAGTGTTTAGCGGTGTGGTAGGCCGTGTCCACAGTACAGCGAGCGTCCTACAGTGTGCAGCAGTGTCGTAGGCCATGTGCAGCAGCTCTATGGCTCCTGGCTGGTGGACAGGAAGCTCGGCCAGACGGATGTACACCTGCACCAGGAGTCTGCTAGCCTGTTCCCTCACGGGCCCTCCTCCCCCCATAACGGCCTGCTGCTCTCCCGCAAGCCCACTAGCAGCCTCAGCCAGCTGCAGAAACCTCTCGCTGTAGCGCCTGGCCTCCTCCAGCTCTCCTGCACAACACAAGATCACATGTATGTCAGGTATATATCTATATTAATATTTATAAATATATATTATATATATGTTGTACAGACCCATATACAGTTAACATCACTGTTGTCTCTATGTAATGAACAGTAGTGTCATGTACTCCCTGTTCATTCAGAGTTCAGACATAACATTTAAACAAACTGTTAGCAACATCAAAATGACCTGATGTTTCGTAATGGTTGTCATAATCTGTATTGTACCAGTGGACCCAAGCTCTACCTGATTCCCATCATGACCAGGGGAGGTTCGGAGCAACCAGCGGCCTTTATGACTGAGGGTTATTAAACATGGTTTTGTCTTTTTGTATTGTATCCAAGCATCGTACATTGTGGTCTTGTGTCCTTGTCTTGGGTCAGACTCGCAATCATAGAACTCATGGTATATGATGTTGTGTACATCAGCAGACATACTATTATCTATGCTCACCATTATTATATTAATAATACACTGTACCGCAGATGTACTGATCTTTTCAACAACAAGTACTTTCCGCTGTCGAATTTGAGATTTGGAAATGACCCAGCATACTCCTGCAGATGTCCTTATTAAAGACTTTGTTTATCACTCCTCCCATGGCTGTACTTGGCTCTTCAAACCACAAATTTCCCCAAGCGACCAGGCAGCACCAAAAGGTTTGATTTGCAGCGGATAAATCTTTGGGGAGGAAGCCTTTGGGACTATGTTGGATCATTTGAAATAACCGCAATTAAATTGGTTTGATATTGGATATTGGAAATTGGATATTCGGCTAGGAGCAACCAATTCTCATAAATGAACTTGTGTTGGGTTCACAGTGGCACAGGGCATGTGACACAACCCCCAAATTTTAGAAAAAATATCCAGATTTTTTTTTTATGCACGTTAAAGAAAATGAAGAAAATACACACCCCATAACATTTTTGCTAGGAGCAGCCAATTCTCATAAATTAACTTGTGTTGGGTTCACAGTGGCACAGGGCATGTGACACAACCCTCAAATTTTAGAAAAAATATCCAGATTTTTTTTTAAGGAAATACACACCCCATAAAATTTTTGCTAGGAGCAGCCAATTCTCATAAATGAACTTGTGTTGGGTTCACAGTGGCACAAGGCATGTGACACAACCCCCGAATTTCAGAAAAAATATCGCAAATTTTTTTTTATGCATGTTAAAGAAAATGAAGAAAATACACACCCCATACAATTTTTGATAGGAGCAACCAATTATTGTAAATTATCTTGTGTTGTGGTTACAGTGGCACAGGGCATTTGACACAAGACCATTTTTTTTTTATTATTCCCAAAATTTAGTTTATGCATGTTAAAAACAATACACCCCATGTTCGCAGTCTGAAAAAAAATCCTGAAAAAAAGATTTATGCATGGTACATACAATATGCCCCATACAGATTTTAATAGGAGCAACCGATTTTCGTACATTTATTTGTGTTGTGTTCACAGTGGCACAGGGCATGTGACACAAGACAGATTTTTTTTTTTTTAATTACTGGGAGAAAAAATAGTGCATGGTTCATACAATACACTCCATAACATTTTTGCTAGGAGCAACCAATTTTTGTACATGAACTTGTGTTGTGTTCATAGTGACACAGGGCATGTGATACAAGACCAAATTTTTTTGACAAAAATTCTGTGAGATACCATAATAAATACTAATTTGAGGGTTGTGTCACATGCCCTGTGCCACTGTGAACCCAACACAAGTTAATTTATGAGAATTGGTTGCTCCTAGCAAAAATTTTATGGGGTGTGTATTTTCTTTAAAAAAATGTGCGATATTTTTTCGAAAATTTAAGGGTTGTTTCACATGCCCTGTGCCACTGTGAACCCAACACAAGTTCATTTATGAGAATTGGCTGCTCCTAGCAAAAATTTTATGGGGTGTGTATTTTCTTAAAAAAAGAATCTGGATATTTTTTCTAAAATTTGAGGGTTGTGTCACATGCCCTGTGCCACTGTGAACCCACACAAGTTCATTTATGAGAATTGGCTGCTCCTAGCAAAAATTTTATGGGGTGTGTATTTTCTTCATTTTCTTTAATATAGCAAAAATTGTATGGGGTGTGTATTTTCTTCATTTTCTTTAACATGCATAAAAAAAAAATCTGGATATTTTTTCTAAAATTTGGGGGTTGTGTCACATGCCCTGTGCCACTGTGAACCCAACACAAGTTAATTTATGAGAATTGGTTGCTACTAGCCAAATATCCAATTTCCAATATCCAATATCAAACCAATTTAATTGCGGTTTTGAACCATCCCTCATGTCATTGGACTGTATTTAAAAGACAAGTGTAAGGTGTGTGTGTGTGTGTGTGTGTGTGTGAGTGTGTGTGAGTACCCAGCTGGAGGTAGAGTGTGGCCAGCCTGCTGGTGACCAGGGCCTCAGGCTGGGCCGAGGGGAGGCGGCAGGCTGCCTCCAGGCTCCGCTGGTAGAAGTGGAGGCTGATCCACTGCTCCTCTGGAGCCCACGGCCGCTCGGCTAGAGACAGGAGGCTAGCACACACACCGGCCCAGTCCCCTGCACGCACACACACACACACACACACACACACACACACACACACACACGCGCACACACACACACACACACACACACACACACACACACACACACACACGTCTATGGTTATGTGTATGTGTCAAAGCGTTCTGTCAGACATGGCACCTCCCAACTCAAACCAGGGACGTCTTTCTAGTTTGTTTCAAAACATAGTTAATAATTTGTATGTAAGTATCTGTGTATTTATCAATATTTAATACAACTATCTCTGTATTTTATAATGTGTCATTTTTTATGCATATTGAATAATATTGAATGAAAGCATCTGTGTAGTTAATAGCGTGTATTTAATGATATTTAATAAGGAGCCGTATTAAACCAGACAGTGTGTAACGTAGCCTAGGGGTACTCTACAGGGATAGGGTCAAAGGTTAGGGATGAGTTGGGGTTCAGGGGCTACAGGTTTGGGCCACAGGTGGACAGGGTCAAGAGGTCAAAGGTCAGGGGCTGTTGGTTAACAGGGGTAGGAGTCAGGGGTCAGAGGCTAAGTTAAGGGGCTCGTGTAAGGGGTCACCTGTGCGCTGGGAGTCCTCAGCTCGGCTCAGGTGCAGCTGGAGGGCGTCTAGGGAGTCCTGCTGCTGCCCCAGACACCTCCCCTCACAGCCAATCAGCAGAGAGTACAGCTCAGAGAACGACCTGACACACACGCACACACACACACACACACGCGCACACATATGGGAGAAAGTATGAATCTTACCATTGCGTGGTGTACGTGTGTGTGTGTGTGTGTGTGTGTGTGTGCGTGCATGATAATGTGTGTGATTGTGTGTGTGTGTGTGTGTGTGTGTACCTATGGTAGCCCCTACGCAGAAGCTCCACACATACTTTATGTTGAGGACTGTTCCTGAACCTGGAGAGAGAGAGAGAGAGAGAGAGAGAGAGAGAGAGAGAGAGAGAGAGAGAGAGAGAGAGAGAGAGTATTACTCCATTTTGATGGTTCTCAGCCTCACTTGTAAGTCATTAGTTCTGCTACATGACCTTGACTCGAGGGAGCCACAGTCTTCTACTGGTTATACTGGGAGCTGCCCATCCAGTACCAAAGTAGTCTACTGTTTATACTGGGAGCTTCCCAGTACAACTACTGTCTTCTGGTTCTACACGGCATTTCAGAATGTTAGTAAACAATAGCCGTAACGACACTTCCGGGTGGCAGAACGAGCGGCTACCACTGACCTGAAGCCATCCAGCCGGCTGTAAACACAAATAATAATAATAAATAATAATAAATAAATAACAATAAAGACTATGTCACACAGTCAACAAAACATTGTTGTTGATCTGAAGTTGAAACGATGACGAAAACTATATTAATATAATATAATATATTATATATATATATATATATTAATGAGACGTCCCGTAGCACCCCGCAAGAAGAAAATCATTAATTCAAGCCATTTACTCTGTTTTTCTCGATCGTGGAAGGGTTTGTTTACTAGTGGTGCCAACGGAGAACGCATCGGCTTTTGCCACCCGGAAGAACATAGTGTGACGTCATGGTGAATTGCCGTACTGGGAGAGGCCAAGTACAACCAGTCTTCTACTGGGAGCTTCCCAGTACTACTCCTGGTCTCCTACTGGTTGTACTGGACATCTCTCTCATAGGCGTTACTATGGAAACGGGACTCACTGGCCGATGTCGTCCTTGGATAGGGTCTGTCCCGATCCATCAGACTTCTTCATCTTCTTCACTGTCCTACGCGCACACACACACACACACACACACACACACACACACACACACACACACGCACACACACACACACACACACACACACACACACACACACACACACACACACACACGCACACACACACACACACACACGCACGCACGCACACGCACACACACACACACACACACACACACACACACACACACACACATGAGCACAGCGTATACTTCCACAGTCGGTAAGGTGGTGATTGACAGGTGTGACCTCGGCTGCTGCGCTGCGTCCCGTTTGGTTCGGTTGATGTCGGGTAAGAGCGGCTCGGTTCGGCCCGCCCCCGCGTCGTCGCTCCTGTTCATGTTCCTAACAAGCGAGTGTCTGGCTCAGTCTGCCGCCGGCTGCTTTAAAACCACGCCGTGAGAAAAATAAAAACAAATACAACTTATCATATGACTGTTACTAAGAACGAGTAGGCCTTCTTGTTGTTGAGGCGACGTATTAAAGTTACTGACCGAGAGCAATGTTACCCAACGATATACGACCTCAAACTATTATGAACAGTTTAATTTATTTAGTTACTCAGGAAGTAGCCTAATACAAATTAAAAACTTAATTCAACTTTACATTTTGTGTGAACGCAGAGCAATGAAAGTTTTTCCATCTTCAGTCCAACGGAGTGACTTGTTGCCATGGCGACGGAGCGTCATCCGCATTCCAACACCAACCGCTTTCCTAAAAGTGGAGCGCACACACACACACACACACACACACACACACACACACACACACACACACACACACACACACGCACACGCACACGCACACGCAAGATGCAAGACTTTTAGTTTAGTTTGTTAAGTGTGGTTCTTTTGGACCACAACATGTAGGAAAGGAAACTCCAATGTTTATTAGACACACTCTTTACGCACAGTTGTTCTACTTTGTTGTTCCTTCAAAGAGCTGCTGGGTGGCTCTGGTGTGTTTGACGATCACATAACTGCGAATAATTTAGTTTTCATTAACTAAAGGGTCTTTATAACCAATTGAGCTCTGTTCTTTACCGTTTGATCTGGTAAAATAGCTAATAGTTATGATATCTTGGAGTGTATTTATGTTGCTGGATGTGGTTTCCAGTGTAAGAGGATCTGTGTTGTCGGAGGTGTTCTGTTAATTCAACTCACATCTAATTTGTTCAGCACTCAGAGATCTGAAGAGGGAGGCTCAGTGGTAGACAGACGTGTGTGTGTGTGTGTGTGTGTGTGAGATAAACACACGCACAAGGACTTGGAAAACCAAGTTTGTTGATATAGTGTGTCCAGGTGTTTACCTAAAGAGGACACAGATACCGATCTCTCCATTTCCTGTAAGTGGACCCTGCATTCAAATCAACCAGATTATTCATGACATCCTTTAAGGAACGTTTGCTTTAGATCTTGATCTTTTTAATCAATGCAAGCAGCATTCATCAGTTCTAACTTTATTAAGCGTTAATATTAATTCATTATCGATGAATCATTATTATTATTATTATTAATAATGATTTATCAATATTCATCAATTACACACACACACACACACACACACCACACACACACACACACACACACACACACACACACACACACACACACACACACACACACACACCCACCAATGGAGGACAGAGGACATCACATCAGAAGTAGACTGAAGTTCCTACAGGACAATCCAAGCGTCTTCAGGTCTGTTTCATTAACATACAAACAGAGACATGCTAATATCTTCAGAATGGATGCTGCTATTACTTCCCTAACAGTTAAAGTTGGGAACTGTGGTTAATCTAAAACACCCACAAAAAGCACACCCACAGACTGCTTGTTCAGTTCAAACACACCAATAAAGTTAAAAGTTTTATGGTTCAAGTTTACATTCAATTATTAAATTGAAGTTTC
>NC_140293.1:495868-503368 GCF_964030765.1 Micromesistius poutassou | reverse complement strand
CACACACACACACACACACACACACACACACACACACACACACACACGCGGTGGCCACGGGTGTGGTGTTAAGTGTTGTTATGAGTTTAAAAGAGAGAATATCCATACGATCGCCGGTATAAAACCATACTGGGGTTACAGTGACATCTAGTGGCCACACTGAAACATGAAACACAAATTATTAGAATATATAGAAGATAGATAGATAGAATAGATGCATTTGTTCTATGGAGTCTATTAGGTAGCAGATACCAGAATTAAAACAACACTATAAAGCTTCTACCACACTTAAATCACTATAAAGCCTTTACCACAGTTAATCCAATCACTATACAGCCTTAACCACAGTTAAACCAAAGACAGGCACTAAGCAAACCTTGGATGGAACCAGCTACCCTCCTGGCCAGCAATTCGGTTGGCCCCGCCCCTCTCGGCTGTCCTCATCAAACATTTAGTCCACTTAAGAGAGGAGGAAGGGGAGGATGATAATAATGACGTTATTATTTATTCAACACGGTTTAAACGTTCAGTAGTAACAAGCAAGTGGATACGGCTATAAGGTAGCTCTAGAATAGTTAAACAGCTAGCAGACGTGTAGCAATCAGAAAAGAGGAACTCGTTTTCCTGATGCTTTACACTAGTTTCAGTTTGATGAAGAGTCAGGTGCCTTAGGGGCACTAGGACCCTGGGTGGGGGTCGACTTGCTTCTCTCTTATTCTCCCAACCGGTGAGCGTATACAGCCTCTGTTTCTGCTTCACCGCGCACCTGCTGAAGGAGCACGGGCCTGCAACAGAGAGAGAGAGACCGAGAGAGAGAGAAAGAGGAAGAGAGAGAGAGAGAGAGAGAGAGAGAGAGAGAGAGAGAGAGAGAGAGAGAGAGAGAGAAAGAGAGGGGCGGGCAGAGGGAGTGATCGACGGAGGGAGAGACGTGCGTGTCATCGACACGTATGAACGGGTAGAGAGGGAGGCTGCCGGGTCGCCTTGTCTCGCGCTCTCTCCTCCTCCTCCACCACCACCACCTCCTCCTCCTCCTGCTACGCCTCCTTCTCCTCCTCCTCTCTCTTGCGGCAGCGGCCATGCTGTCTAGCGGGTGATTGACGTTGCGTCCAGCGGAACCGGCGGCTCGTGCAGGTTGCAGCACGGTGCAGGGGGCAGTAGGCCCGAGACGAGCGCGTGCCGCCCATCACTACACCGGGACATCTCCGCATCCCTTGTGCGGTGGGTAAGAAGACGACGCACGACTGCTGGGTCTCGTGCCGAGACGGAGTACCGGGAGGAAGGAAGCCTCCCTAGCAACGGACCCGTGCAAAGGCGTTATTGGTCAGTGTGTGTGTGTGTGTGTGTGTGTGTGTGTGTGTGTGTGTGTGTGTGTGTGTGTGTGTGTGTGTGTGTGTGTGTGTGTCTGTCTGAGTGTGTGTGTGTGTGTGTGTGTGTGTGTGTGTGTATCTGAGCCGATAGACTGTTGTGTCTGCTGATGAATATCCGTCTAGTTTAGCCGACATAAATCGATTATTATTTTGAGGGGAACCGGATGCAATAGGCTAACATTATCGTTATTATAAATAACTACAGCATCATTACAATGACGAGATTGGGTTCCGTTCATCTCGGGAATAAAGCCTATCCCCCCCCCCCGCCCCCCTCACAGCACCGGAGACCGGTGTTGGCGGTAGACCGGAGAGCGATGGAGCCGCAGCGGGCACGCGCATCACCGTGCTGAAGGCGCCGGTGGAGGGCGTGACGCACCGGCACGAGAGAGATACGAGCAGCGGGGCGAAGAAGTAACCGCAGACATTTGATCGGGATTTGACCGGAGCAGACCGGCTCTCTAGCCGCGGACGAGAGAGAGAGAGAGAGAACAGCTGGTGACGAGAGCTTCCGGAACATGTGGAGAGACGCGCTCCCTGGAAGAGGAAAGTAGCGACGCTTCTCGCACGCAGCCTCCATCGTCATCATGTCGCTGAACGGTAAGAGCCTCGAGCTGGAGCACTTCGACGAGCGGGACAAGGTGCGACGGGGCCGCTCCACGCGCACCAAGAGGGATGAGTCGTCCGGCCCGGGGTCTCGAGGCAGCAGCCTGGTCCCGAGCCCCGCGCACAGCGCCAACTGCAGCTACTACCGAACGCGCACCCTGCAGGCACTCACGTCGGAGAAGCGGGCCAAGAAGGTCCGCTTCTACCGGAACGGGGACCGCTACTTCAAGGGTCTCGTCTACGCCGTCTCCAGCGACCGCTTCCGTTCGTACGACGCGCTGCTCATGGAGCTCACGCGCTCCCTGGCGGACAACCTGCACCTCCCGCAGGGCGTGCGCACCATCTACACAGCGGACGGGAGTAAGAAGATAACGAGCATGGACGAGCTGATTGAAGGTACACACAGAGACACAGTCACAGTCCAGACGCACACGCACACGCGCGCACATACGCACGCACACAGAAACGCACAGCACACACTCCCACCACTAACACTCACACTCGCACACACGCACATGCACAGCACATGCATACACACACTACCCTCACACACAAGAGGTAATGGTATGTTAATGGGGTTCTAATGGACAGCAGGAAGTGATATCATGTTAACTGGACTTTACATGTTACTTTTCCCCTCCTCCACTCCTCTCTGCTCTCCTCCTCGTCTCTCCTCCTTCCTCCTCTCCTCTCCTCTCTCCTCCTCCTCTCCCTCCTCCTTCTCTCTCGTCATCTCCCCTCCTCTCTCCTCATCTCTTCTCTTCTCCTCATCCCTTGTCTCCTTGTCTCCTCGTTCCTCCCCTTCTCTTCTCTTTTCATCTCCTCCCTCCTCCCTCCCCTTCTCTCCTCCTCATCTCCTCTTTCATGATCTCCTCCCTCCTCCTCTCCCCTATCCCCCCCCCCCCCTCTCTCTCCATGTCCCCTCTCCCCTCCTCTCTCCTCGTCTCCTCTCCTCAGGAGAGTGCTACGTGTGTGCGTCCAACGAGACCTACAAGAAGGTGGACTACACCAAGATCTCCACCCTCAGCTGGAAGCCCGGCGCCGGCTCCGCCACCGCCAACAACCCCGGCACCGCCGCCGCCGCCGCCGCCGCCGCCGCCGGCGTGGCGGCCGGCGCCCCGGGCTCCACGCGGTCGGCGGGGGTCACGGTCTCCCCCGCGCCGCCCAGGGAGAGAGGGGAGAGGGGGGAGAGAGGGGAGAGCCGGGAGAGTAAGGACTTCATCAAGCCCAAGCTGGTGACCGTAATCCGCAGCGGGGTGAAGCCCAGGAAGGCGGTCCGTATCCTACTGAACAAGAAGACGGCTCACTCCTTCCAGCAGGTCCTGGCTGACATCACCCAGGCCATCAAACTAGACTCTGGAGCGGTGAAGAGACTCTACACGCTGGATGGGAAACAGGTAATACACTACTTATACTAGTACTAGTACTATCATAATACACTACTTATACTAGTACTAGTACTATCATAATACACTACTTATACTAATACTAGTACTATCATAATACACTACTTATACTAATACTAGTACTATCATAATACACTATTTATACTAATACTAGTACTAGTACTATCATAATACACTACTTATACTAATACTAGTACTAGTACTATCATAATACACTACTTATACTAATACTAGTACTAGTACTATCATAATACACTACTTATACTAATACTAGTACTAGTACTATCATAATACACTACTTATACTAATACTAGTACTATCATAATACACTACTTATACTAATACTAGTACTAGTACTATCATAATATACTACTTATACTAATACTAGTACTAGTACTATCATAATATACTACTTATACTAATACTAGTACTATCATAATATACTACTTATACTAATACTAGTACTATCATAATACACCACTTATACTAATACTAGTACTATCATAATACACTACTTATACTAATACTAGTACTATCATAATACACTACTTATACTAATACTAGTACTATCATAATACACTACTTATACTAATACTAGTACTATCATAATACACTACTTATACTAATACTAGTACTATCATAATACACTACTTATACTAATACTAGTACTAGTACTATCATAATATACTACTTATACTAATACTAGTACTATCATAATACACTACTTATACTAATACTAGTACTATCATAATACACTACTTATACTAATACTAGTACTATCATAATACAATACTTATACTAATACTAGTACTATCATAATACACTACTTATACTAATACTAGTACTATCATAATACACTACTTATACTAATACTAGTACTAGTACTATCATAATACACTACTTATACTAATACTAGTACTAGTACTATCACACATCACCCAGGCTATCAAACTAGACTCTGGAGCAGTCAAGAGACTATACACTGGATGGGGAATTGATACTACACTACTAATACTAGTACTAATAATACTAATACTACGACTATAGTTATGATACTACGAGTACTTCTACTACTGATACTACTGTAGTAGCAGAATGTAAGGAGACATTCTTTGCACATATACGCATTAACACCATATTTGTGTGGGTGGGGGTGTTTGTGTGTGTGTGTGTTTGTGTGTGTATGTGTGTGTGTGTGTGTGTGTGTGTGTTTGTGTGTGGTCTTTGTCCTTTCAGTCTAGTCTCAGCAGTGGGAAACCATAACACACACACACACACACACACACACACACACACACACACACACACACACACACACACACACACACACCCACAATACTGAGGGAATTGGGCATTTGAGTTGGCATGACAACAAATCCTTTCTCCAGCCCCCCCCCCCCCTCCCCCCCCTCTCTCACACACACACACACAAGTGTCTCTTTTTTCCCCGCTTTTTCTTTTCCTTCCGTTTCTTTCTTCCGATCCCACTCCCCCCCCCCCCCTCTCTCTCTTGCTCTCGGTCTCTCTATCTCAAAACTCTCCCTCCCTCCCTCCCTCCCTCCCTCCCTCCCTCCCTCTTCACATCACATTACGTCTCATCTGATTGTGATGGCAGATATAGAACAGACCTGCAGAAAACTTAATGCCACCGTCTGATGTTCAGCTCTCCTGTGTGTGTGTGTGTGTGTGTGTGTGTGTGTGTGTGTGTGTGTGTCTGTGTCTGGGTATTTTCTCCCTAGCAACTATACATCATTAACATTCTAAACCCCTCTCTAGCTTTCTCTCTGCGTTTAGTCTTTTATGCGCAGTTCTTACACAGCTAAGTGTGTGTGTGTGTGTATGCGAATTCTCTCAACATGTAAATTATTATTACACATACACACACACAGACATCGAGGAAACACACGCACGCACGCACACATGCACGCACACACACTCACGCACCTATGCACGCCCATTTAAGCTCAGTAGAGCCACATATAGCCACTAGAGCCCAGTAGAGCCAGTAGAGCTCAATAAAGAGCCAATAAAGTCAGTAGAGGCAGTAGAACCAGTAAAAACAGCAGAGCTCAGTATAGTCCATCACGGCCAGTAGAGTCAGTAGAGCCCAGTAGGGCCAGTAGAGGCTGATGGTCAGCCCCACTACAGAAATAATCCTGAATACATGACTTTCAATTGACAAACCAATGTTCATGTCTACATACAGTCAGTGGTTCAGATGGTTGTGAGATGTGACGTGGATGTGACATGTGATGTGCTGATCGCGGGGTCTGATTGGTCGATGATTGTTTGACACGTCAACACGTCAACAAACGACAAGCACAGTTTTAGACGAGTTTTTGGTCAGAAATCGGATGCATACTTTTAACATCGAGAAACACTCTATTCTAGCTGACCACTCTCTGTGACCTAATTTCTCTCCCTAACCTCTGTCTGTGTTTCTATGTGTGTGTGTCTCTCTCTCTAGACACTCTCTCTCTCTGTCTCCATGTCTCTCTCTCTAACCTCTGTCTGTGTCTCTATGTCTCTCTCTCTCTCACCTCTACCTGTGTCTGTGTCTGTGTCTCTCTTTCTACCTGACCTCGCTCTCTGTGTCTCTATGGCTCTCTCTAACCTCTCTCTCTCTCTCTCTTTGTTTATGTCTCTCTCTCTAACCTCTCTTTAACCTCTCTGTGTCACTACGTATCTCTCTCACTTCTGTCTCTGTGTCGCTCTATAACCTCTCTCTCAGTGTCCATGCCTCTCTATCAAACCTCTCTCTGTTTCTCTATCTTTCTCTCTCACACACATCTTCTCATTGTCCTCTCTCTAACCTCTGTCACTGTGTCTCAATGTCTCTCTATCAAACCTCTCTCTCTGTGTGTCTCTCTCTCTCTGTGTCTCTATGTCTCTCTCTCTAACCTGTGTTCCTAGGTCTCTCTCTCTCTCTCTCTAACCTGACCCTCGACTATGTCTCCCTCCCTGTAGGTGACGTGTCTGCAGGATTTCTTCGGGGAGGACGATGTGTTCATGGCGTGTGGGCCCGAGAAGTTCCGCTACGCTCAGGACGACTTCGTACTCACACACGGCGGCAAGCCGGCCCCCTTCGTCAGTGGTGAGACACACCAGCCAATTAACCAATTAACTAATTGAGGGGCAGACTTGTTGACTGACCGTCTCTCATAAAATAAAATAAAATAAAATTGAATTAAATTAAACTAAATAAAATAAAATAAAATAAAATAAAATAAAATTCAATTCAATTCAATTCAATTCAATTCAATTCAATTCAATTCAATTCAAATTTATTTAGTTTAATTGAATTCAATTTTATTTTATTTTATTTTATGAGAGACGGTCAGTAAATAAAATAAAATAAAATTGAATTAAATTAAACGAAATAAAATAAAATAAAATTAAATACAATTAAATTAAATTAAATTAATTCAAGATAAATATACGGGCATGGAAAATAAATATTTATCTGAATTGATATTACCAAAGCTGGTTTAAAACGTTCAGCCAGCATTGGTTTAAAAATAAAACAAAGGAAATATAACAAATAGCTCTCTCTCTCTCTCTCTCTCTCTCTCTCTCTCATTCTCTCTCTACAGATTCAAAGACCAAGGTGTCTAAACCACCAGTCCCTCAGAAGACTACAGCTCCCAGAAGCCTCAGCGGCACCTCCTCAAAGACTCCACCCAAAACGCCGCCCAGGACCAAGTCCCCTGGCCCAGGTATTACACTCCACACACACACACACACACACACACACACACACACACACACACACACACACACACACACACACACACACACACACACACACACACACACACACACCACAAAGTTACTAATCAACTTCTCACCTCTCTGTGTAGCCAATGAGTTGTCAGGATCCCAGTTAACTGGCAGGTCATCCAGGACAAGCCCCTCCCCCACCAGCCCACGACCCAGCCTGAAGGTAAACAGATAACAACTACAACTAGCTCCAGACAGTCAATCAGACCGCAGGAAGGGATAGAAAAAACATTAAAACCATTTGTCCCAATTTATTCCATACAAGAACAATCTCTCTCTCTGGTTCTCTCTCTCTCTGGTTCTCTCTCTCTCTGGCTCTCTCCCTCTCCAGATTGCCCCTT
>NC_140293.1:478368-490868 GCF_964030765.1 Micromesistius poutassou | reverse complement strand
GTCTACGTCATCCTCTTAAGTCTACCGCACTGCCCAACGACAACCCCTCTGTCCACAAGAGGGACACCACGGCCACTACGTTACGGGATGTCGTACTGGCTCACCATGTGAGGAAAGCTAGTGGAAGTGCCTGCTCTTTTAAATCCACCTGCTCCTGACTCCTGACGCTTGCCCCGGGCGGTTAGAATGTTGAAATGGGTCAGAACCAAAGCGTCTGGGGGGGGGGGGGGGGGGGTGGTCACTGGCTTTATGTGTGTCTTCTTCATCCAAATCAGTACATTGTGAGATGTTATGTTAAGAGAGAGATCTCCCATCTCGCCTCATGTTAGGAGTTAAGTACGTTAGGAGGGCGAGTATTTCACCAAACCTGGATGGATCCTGGAGATCTTTGTAGAACATACAGACTCTGTTTGCTATCGTGTGTCCTTCCATGGGTTTAAAAAAAAAGGGCCACAGTGAATCTGGCTTTGAAACCAATCAGCTTTTCTAGCCGTGTTAACAGGGAAATAACACGGTCAATCTGGTTTTAAGACCACTGGTGTTCAGCTTGTGCCAACAGGCTACAGTAAATGTTGGTTTAGGTCAAAGGTCAGCGTTGAACTGCAGCACTCGAGCAGGTCTCAAGACTGAATGACCTAGATTTCAGTATTCGGTTTGGAGGACATTGTACCTACGAACATGTTTTTTTTTTATTAGCCAGGACAGGAGATGAAAGCGCATTGTATAGAATTGGTTCACCACACGTTTGTTGGTGATAGCCGACCTGTATGGGAGGTATTCATGTTGGTCTCTCTGTCCCGTCAGTGTTTAGAGGGTCAGTCCAGGTTTGGTTCATACCGTTTTAAAGACATGTTTAATGATGATGAAGAACATAAATGTGATAGATGTGTGTAGTCAATTGAACAGGATGTTGGCTGGAACAGGGTGTGGCGATTCACAGCAGAAAAAAAACTAATCATTCAGTGGAATCAAGAAAAAATGAAGACAGCTGTGAATCTGAAAATAAAATGCCATGACATCTTAATCTTAGTCGCCTATGTTTCTTTCAACTTCCATGTCTACATGGAATATATAATGACATATTTTAATATGGTCTGAAAATAATATTTTTTTTACTATATTTTGGCTGGATTTCTTTGTGGTTTATGGGCTCACCATTGAAAACATTTGATTTACATTTTAAACCACTGAAAAAAACAATCTACCAAATTTCATGTTGAAAGTAATTTAATGTGGATTAAAAAGTTGGAATGTTGGAAGGTTACATTTGATAACACCTAAAAGTATTTCTTCCATACAGTTAATAGTTACAGCCACTCATGGAGAAATGTACACGTATACATGTAGGAAGCCCATCAAACAGCGAATAAAATACCTCAATGAAAACATTTACATCTCCCATCATGCTAGGGGAGTGTACATAGTGTTAGATATCAGAAACACCCCATGATCAGTCATACAGTCTTTGACCAGAGCCTCCTAGTCCCTGCTACACCATACAGTACTTGACCAGAGCCTCCTAGTCCCTGCTACACCATACAGTCTTTGACCAGAGCCTCCTAGTCCCTGCTACACCATACAGTCATTGACCAGAGCCTCCTAGTCCCTGCTACACCATACAGTCTTTGACCAGAGCCTCCTAGTCCCTGCTACACCATACAGTCATTGACCAGAGCCTCCTAGTCCCTGCTACACCATACAGTACTTGACCAGAGCCTCCTAGTCCCTGCTACACCATACAGTCATTGACCAGAGCCTCCTAGTCCCTGCTACACCATACAGTCATTGACCAGAGCCTCCTAGTCCCTGCTACACCATACAGTCATTGACCAGAGCCTCCTAGTCCCTGCTACACCATACAGTACTTGACCAGAGCCTCCTAGTCCCTGCTACACCATACAGTACTTGGCACTTCTCCACAGAAGACTATCCAGCTAATATCTCACACCCTCCTCATCTCCATCATGACCAGCTAAAGCACCGCTTAACCTCTGATCCTAAGTCTAGTTTGACCCCCGACCTTTAGCTCAGTCCAGACCAGCGTTTCCTAAACCATCGGTCGGGATCCAAAATGGGTCATGATCCAGTCGGAGGGGGTCGCATACCTTTTCGGAGATTAACATTTACAGCAGAAGCCCCGGCCCCTCCCTCCTGCATACGGTGCCCGTGGTAACGTGGAGGGCACAGGAGAACGGGGTGAGCAGTGTGACACACAAAGTAGTAAACCAACACAACAAAGAGAGGCAGCAGCGTACTCCTGGCGACAGTCGTAGTGTTTTGTAGTTGGGGTGGCGTCGTCGAGGCCACGTTGTGCATTCTACTGTAGTCGAGGAGACGTTACACATACTTTCTGGTGTGGTCTCCCATCGCCAAAGCAACGGAGAGGATGCTTCAGCAGAACATAGTCTCTAAATCAGAGGCCGGACGGCGAAATGGTTATGAACACTAGGCATCAAGATACAAGAACGAGGAAAGGATATAAACTAGTGAATGACACAGACGGCCGGCTTTGTATTGTGCTACGGATCTCTGGACATTTCGTCTCCACTCCCCCCAAAAAAGTCCAGTTGAAGGCCAACTAGGAGGCAAGTTCACCCCCACACGCCACCTCAACTCACAGAAGGGAAATGTAGTTTTTAGGGACCATTCCCCGCCTTCCGCCTACAACTCCCACAATCCACAGTTCATCTAAAGACTCCACTTCTCTTATGGTGTCCCCGATCTAGAAAGAGAGGCGAGGTCACAATATCAATGAGGATTTACATTGTGAAGGTCCATTTGCAAGGTAAAACAGAACGAACGAACACACACACACACAGGCACACACACACACACACACACACACTGACCTTCAGAGTGAGTTCATCTTCGCTCTCTGCTGTGAAGTCAAACAGAGCCTTTGCCACACTCCTGCCGGCTGGTGGCTGGCCTTGGTTTGGCTGACCTACAAACAGGAAGAGTCATCAGTTATCAGCAGCACCACGCCTATCAAATCTATCATTCTCTATATGTATAAATCTGCAAATATATACACTACCGGTATAGGGCTGAGTCTATCTATAGATACACTACCGGTATAGGGCTGAGTCTATCTATAGATACACTACCGGTATAGGGCTGAGTCTATCTATAGATACACTACCGGTATAGGCCTGAGTCTATCTATAGATACACTACCGGTATAGGGCTGAGTCTATCTATAGATACACTACCGGTATAGGGCTGAGTCTATCTATAGATACACTACCGGTATAGGGCTGAGTCTATCTATATATACACTACCGGTATAGGGCTCGGTGAAGGCCACAGGGTAGAGACCCTCCCTGTCCTCCACTCTTCCTCTCCTCCAGTCTGAGTCAATGTGCTGCAGGACTCTGATCAGCGCCCCCTGCTGGAAGGACAGGTCGTCCACCGTCTGACCAGGGAAGTTAAACACCGCCAGCGCCCATTCCTCCTGCTTCTCCTGGAACACACCAGTCCACCATGAAACCATGACAGGACACGCGTCAATAGAACATAGTGTCCATTCAATGCGAATGTTTAGCAGCTACATACCAGGATACGCATCAATATAACATAGTATCTCAGTGTGAAGGTTATAGAACATAGTGTCCATAGCTGCTACACACATCAATAGAACATAGTATCTCAGTGTGAAGGTTATAGAACATAGTGTCCATAGCTGCTACACACATCAATAGAACATAGTATATCTTCTATGTAAATGTTTAGCCACACACACCAATATAACATAGTATATATTCAATGTGAACATTTAGCTACACACACACACACACACCAATATAACAGAATATGTGTTAAGCAGCTACACACACCAATATAACATAGTATATATATTCAACGTAAACGTTTGGCTAAACACATCAATATAACAGTATCTATGTTAAGCAGCTACACACCGTGACGACTGGGGCTTCAGAGGAATTTGGTTCTGTTAAAGACAAAAACAAGAAGGTACACTTTATACATATCTGAATATTACACTATACTAAATATATATATGATATAGTACATTCGGGAGAAAAATACAATACTTATATTATTATTATACATTGTGTACTGTGTGGACTGTGTACTGCGAACAGGTGGGTGTGTATCCGTGCGTGAACTGTCTAATGTATTGAAGCATCACCAGTATTTTCCAGTAACGTGACATCCTTTGTCAAAGAAATGTCTTCGGTGGTTGCCTTGGGCGACGGCGGTGGGAGGGGCTCCAGGACCTGGGTGAAGCTGAGAGGAAAGATGCCAGTTCGCCCGTGGATCTGGCCCCGCCCCCAATCCTGACCAATCAGCTCTGAGAGAGCGATGACATCACCCTGGGAGAAGGTCAGCTCGTCCTCCTCCTGACCGTCGTAATCACACCTGGCTACACACCTGGGACCGCTAGAGAGAGACACAGAGAGACAGTCATCACACCTGGGACCACTAGAGAGAGACACAGAGAGACAGTCATCACACCTGGGACCACTAGAGAGAGACAGTCATCACACCTGGGACCACTAGAGAGAGACAGTCATCACACCTGGGACCACTAGAGAGAGACACAGAGAGACAGTCATCACACCTGGGACCGCTAGAGAGAGACACACTGACAGTCATCACACCTGGGACCACTAGAGAGAGACAGTCATCACACCTGGGACCGCTAGAGAGAGACACACTGACAGTCATCACACCTGGGACCACTAGAGAGAGACACAGAGAGACAGTCATCACACCTGGGACCACTAGAGAGAGACAGTCATCACACCTGGGACCACTAGAGAGAGACAGTCATCACACCTGGGACCACTAGAGAGAGACAGTCATCACACCTGGGACCGCTAGAGAGAGACACACTGACAGTCATCACACCTGGGACCACTAGAGAGAGACAGTCATCACACCTGGGACCACTAGAGAGAGACACAGAGAGACAGTCATCACACCTGGGACCACTAGAGAGAGACACAGAGAGACAGTCATCACACCTGGGACCACTAGAGAGAGACACAGAGAGACAGTCATCACACCTGGGACCGCTAGAGAGAGACAGTCATCACACCTGGGACCACTAGAGAGAGACAGTCATCACACCTGGGACCGCTAGAGAGAGACAGTCATCACACCTGGGACCACTAGAGAGAGACAGTCATCACACCTGGGACCGCTAGAGAGAGACAGTCATCACACCTGGGACCACTAGAGAGAGACACAGAGAGACAGTCATCACACCTGGGACCACTAGAGAGAGACACAGAGAGACAGTCATCACACCTGGCTATGCACCTGGGTACACTAGAGACACAAATAGAAAGATGGTAATCACAGTTAGCTATGCACCTTGGATCACTAGAGAGACACACACATAGAGAGACAGTCATCACACCTGGAAACACACCTGGGACCATTAGAGACACATATAGAGAGACATTGACATAGAGAGACTTCCCCCACACACACACACATACATAGACACACACACATAGAGACACACATCCATATATAGAGAGACACACACACACATACAGAAACGAACAAACCTGTGTGTGTGCATGTGTGTGTTACCTGATAGGTGTTGATACTTCTGGATCTTTCTGTTTTGAGGGCTTGACCATAAGACTGGACTAGAGGAACAGATACACAGTACTATTATTATTATTTTTAATATATATCCACGTGTTTGTATTACATTACTGTCTTTATTATATTCATGCTTATTTCTTCTGATGCCTGAGTAGGCCAATCACCTGAATGTCTGAGATGCCAAACTCCTCAGAGACTACTTTTGATTGGCTGTCTAGACCAGGAAGTGCCTCTTGTTGGATGTCCAGGAGGCATGTTGATTGGTCAACAGACTGTTCCTTGATCTGCTGAGGTATGGGAGGAGTCGAGCCATGGTTGTCAAGAACAACCAGGACTTCTTGTTTCTGCTGCAGAAAGTGATTAACAGCAAATGTTGAGGTTTGTTTAGAACTTCCCATTATCTGTGTGTGTGTGTGAGAGTGTGTGATTGAGTGAGTGAGCGATTGTGTGTACATGTGAATGTGTGTACGTGTGTATGTGTGTGCATGCACGTGGGTGCGTGTACCATGTAGCTGATATAGAGCGGGTGTCCAGGTTTCGGTCTAGGTGGAAGGGGCGGTCCTTTCTTCAAGGCCTTCTGCCCCTGCATGTGATTGGCTGGGAGCGAGGAAGGGGCGGAGCTCTCCTGGAGGGAAGAAGGCTGCTGTTTGGCGGATGACGCCGACAGGGCGGGCTTAGTTCTGGACGGAGCCGTCTGATTGGCTACTGACGAGGATGCGGGGATGATGGTTGGAGGGGGCGGTCGGCCAGGAACAGTTTTGATTGGTGGAGGGCGAAGGGGGAGGGCTTTCACCCCTGATGGCCTTGGGAGGGGGGAAACAATATGTATTTATCATTACACACTTATAAAACATTTTGTCCAAAAAAAAACGATTGAATGAGTATAGTGAGTGAGTGTGTGTTTGCGTGGGAGTGAGTACCGAGGGGGGGGGCCGGGGCTGCTCCTCCTCTGCGCTGGGGCCTGGGGGGCAGCAGGCAGGGTTGGTGGTTTGACGCCCAGTGCAGGAGGGGTGGGAGACCCGCTGGGCTTCGAGCCCAGAGATGGAGCTAGAGAAAGACACACACACACACAATAATCAGTACCACTCCGAGGGTTAATCTTCATGGCATTTAACTTTGTTTGTTACAAAACAACACACACACACACACCCTTGATGTGTGTGTACCATAAACCAAACCACATGGCTCTTGCCTCTACCACAGCTGAGTCAGCAGACTCCACCCTCTTGGCCCTCACACGCACGCTCAACAAAACACGCCTTTGTACTAGGGCCCACACACACACACACACACACACACACACACACACACACACACACACACACACACACACACACACACACACACACACACACACACACACACACACACACACACACACACACACACAGATAGTGCAAAGCTACGCATGCATACGGACATCCATGGGAACAATTCTAGGATAGAAAATAAGAATGATAGTGCAGTCTGGTGTGTCTCACCACTGGCTCTCCTTGATGACATGGACGTTAGACTGGAGGGTTTGCTTGGGATCGCGGGACGATCACTTCCTGTCTTCACTGTAACAGGAAGTGGAAGTAATTGGCATCAATACCCTATTAGCATTGACCAGCCATACGGGGAACACATTACTCACACATGCTGTACATACACTACACTTCCCGTTTGAAAGATGCACACATCCCCTTTAAAATACATAAAGATATATTTCCTGCCTGAAAGATCTAGCCTTCCTGTTGAAAATATCTACACTTCCTGTGTGTTATCAGCTGGTAGTTAACGTGTGGTAGTTATACAGGAGGATGTATGAATCAGCATTACCAGTGTCTGTGGTGGTGCTGGTGGTTGTGGCGGTTGTGCTGGTGGTCTTCCCTGGGTCTTGTGCCTCTCTCTCAGTGCGGGTCCCAGGCAGGCTGGGGGGTCTAGGGGGGGCCGTCGCCCCCAGGCTGGCCCGAGGGGCGGGGCGTGGCCTGGGGGAAGGTTTGGGGGCGGGGCCCCCGGAGGGGGAGGGCTTCTCGGAGTCGGGGGTGGGGGAGTCGCTGTCCTCCCAGAATTCCTTGCACTGAGGTTTGGGTTTGGGTGCGATGGTGGGAGGGGCCGGCTTGGCCGGTTGCCCCTGGAGACGGGGGCGGGGTTCTGGTCGCGTTGGGGCGGCTGTACGCTCTGCGTTGCCAACATCTCCATGGCAACCGTCAGACAGCGGAGGCTGCTCTTGCTGGAAGGCCTCTATCCTGGCCTTCAGTTTAGCCATGTCCGCCTCTTCCTCCTCCTCTTCCTCCTCCTCCTCCTCCTCGCTCTCTGATTGGCTGGGCCCGCTGTCGCCCCTGCGGTCTTCGGGGAAGCCCCAGTCGTCTGAGCTGAAGGCTTCCAGCAGCTCCTGCAGGTACTTCCCCTGACTCGCGTCCTGGTCGGTGACGTCGCCTCCCCGTCCCAGAGCGGCGAGCGTGGCCAGGCCGTCGGCGCGCAGCTTCACCAGCGTCTGGACCTGGACGTCAGCGCTGACCCGCGGCCCGGTCGGCTTAGAACGGGGGCGGGGCCGGGGGCGTCCCACTGGGGCGTGAGGGGAGGGGTTTGAGGGCGCAGGAGGAGGAGGAGCCGCCACAGAGAGAGGCTCCCACTGGTCCGTCTGAGCGCTAGAGGCAGAGGTCACAAGGGAAAGGGGGCGTGGCGGACCGCTGGTCCTCGCTGGTCTCAGGGACGACTGGCCGGCATCCGTGCTGACGACGTCGTCAACGTGAGACAGCGGCCTGGCCGGAGCGGGGAAGGACGGACGAGGTGGTCTTGACGGCCTTCTGACTACTATCAAACACACACACACACACACACACACACACACACACACACACACACGACTTTACAGGAACAACACCGATAAAGTTATTCAGACAGACAGACAGACAGACAGACGGGTCCTCTCACCTGCAGCACATTGTGGGTCGGGAGGGGGCGGGCCAAGGTCGGTCTGGGTGGCGCTGGTTGCCGTGGAGACAGTCCTCAGGCAGGAAGAGGAGGAGGGGACAGGCGGGGCGGAGGAGGGAGGAGGGAGGAGGACTTGTTCCTGGGACTTCTCTCTGATGACTTCCTCGTAGGAAGGAGGCGGCTTTGGAATAAACATTATTATTATTATTATTATTATTATTACTACTACTAGTTATTAAAACTACTAATTAATAATTACTACAAATTAACTAGTACCATCCGGCCAAACTGTCAGACTTTTGTTCAGTTAACGGAGGCTGACAGTCAAGGGAGAAGGATGTGGATGTAGTCGCGTTGTTAAGTGACCAATCATCAGTGAGATCGTGCAAGCAGCACTCGACTGCGGGAGCAGAGCTAACCGGTGAGAGACAATACGTTTCTCCAAGCAGACACTCTCTGGGCGGCTGCTCTGTAAGCTCACTGCCGTGTACAACAGACACAGTGTCCACCTGTTGTGTCCCTCCACAGAAGCTGCATGTACAACTCTCGGTTGTTGAATTTGACACACAGACTTGTATCGTGCGAGTAGCAGTAAATATCTGTGCGTATTAACAAATGCAATTTGCTTGTGAGCATGTTGAGCACGGCCTGGAAAGCATGATGATGATTATAAATATTACTATCACTATTATCATTATTACTACTATGATTATTATCATAAATATTGCTATCACTATTATCATTTGTATTACTATGATAATTATCATAAATATTAAAATCATTAGAAAAATTACAATTGGATTGATACCCGTCAATCTAAAACAGACAGAAAGACAACAGACAGACAGGCCGACAGCATGGCAGACAGACAGACAGACAGACAGACAGACAGACAGACCTGGATGGTGGGGGGGATGGTGGGTCCCCAGATCTGACTGGCGGGGGGAGGGGGGGGCGGGAATCCCCCAGATGCTAACCCTGGGAACCAGGAAGTGGAGGACAGCGGCTCCGCTGATAGGATGGTGATCTCTGGTCGCCTAGCAACACATCACATCAGTTTAACCTTGACAACAACCCACAGATGTATAGCTCAGATTAAGCTGAAAACCAATAAAAATGTTCTTCAATCAATAATTACAGGATGAATGTATTTATATTAAACAATATATCACATTTTATTTGATAACCATATGAATTAATGCAGAAATATAGACTCATACATTGATTCTACAATTACTTATTCAGGGGGGAAAGAAGGAACCTGATTGGTCGAGAGAAGGTCTTACCTTCTGTCTCTCTCTCTGTCTTGCACTCGCTCTCTCTCTCGCTCTCGCGGTCCCTCACAGACAGACGTAGACCTTGTGGTAGCTAGCAGACAGGCAGACAGGTCAGGTGGGAAGACAGAGACAGGCATATACAGTAAGTTATATATTGAATGGGCTACACTGTGTTCTTAATATGAAACATCTTCTCTTATCAAAACTCTTATCAAAAGGAATCAAGGTTCAAAATCAGTAAATAAAGTTTCAGTAATAAACCAAATGCTGCTTATCACAGAGTTGAACCCTTTATATGTTGTGTACCAACATCAAACCATCCTTGAATGTGATGACTAGTAGTAGTGTCTCTGTGAGGATGAGTGACTGTCTGGGGGACCAATCCAGTGCCCCCTTGCAGTTAAACAAAGCATTTTGTGAGGTTCCACTACTGTCCCTCACCCTTTACATGCTGCAACTCTATGGAAAAGTTACCACGGCCCTCTGCACCACATGTAGTAAAGCCTCGGGTTATAAAAAGATGTCTGGTCAGTGATGTAAGGGATGGGACACAGAGCAGAGGATCAAACACTCACTACGCTTCAGGACAGCTCTGATGGACGAGAGAGGCCCCTGGCTGTAGAGAGAGAGAGAGAGAGAGAGAGAGAGAGAGAGAGAGAGAGAGAGAGAGAGAGAGAGAGAGAGAGAGAGAGAGAGAGAGAGAGACATCAGAAACAAGAGAAGCAACATTTAACCTCTATTTTGCCCTCTCCAGGAAACTGAAGAGGGAGGAAATGGAGATGATTCATTTAGTTGTGCCAGATGAAGAGGATACGTTCACCCCCGCTGCCAAAGGAAACGTATAACTACTACACGACAATGCAGCACATGTTCATCACACATTAATCCTTCTTCTTCCCTTTCTAAACTTTCTCTCTTTTCTTTGACTCGGACTTTGATCGGCTTTAAGGAGAACCAAAACCACCACCTCCTCCTCCTCCTCCTCCTCCTCCTCCTCCTCCTCCTCCTCCACCACAAACAATGACCTCACACACACACCACAGAGGCTCTCCAGCCAGTTGTCAAGCAGACCAAGGGAAAGCCAGAAGACTTTTAGATAGAGGAAGATTGAAGTAACAAGCCTAGAGGGACAAAATACTGCTCTACTGCTACTGCTACTACTACACTACAAATAAACGCATACTACACACAGTACTGGACAGCAACACTAGATACTAGACACAAACAGCCACAGTAACAGTAAAAGGTCGCCCCACTTTAAACTCTTAACCATCCGAGTTTCCTAAAGGCAGGAACAATGGTCACATTTTCCAAGACCGAATTTCCACAGGGGTCCGGGGTCGTGGCAAAGGAAGTGCGGGCAGCAGAGGCAGAAGCACAGGAAGCAAAGTCTTACCTGTGACGATGTTCTGGCTTACGTCTGTTAGGGCGATCTAGAGGGAGGGAGAGAGAGAAAGAAGAAAGAGAGAAAGAAGAAAGAAAAGAAAGAAAGAAAGAAAGACACAGACAGACAGACAGACAGACAGACAGACAGACACAAGTTAAAATATAAACAAAAAGTTGTGTTTGTCCAACTTTTCCAGAGAGGTTTGTGTCCTACCTCTCTTACGAGCTACAAGCTAAAAGCACAGCAACAAGCAGAAATTCCCAAACTCCCCAAGACCACAGCAACGTGTCGCCCGCCTCTCCTTGGAGCCCCTGTCCGCTCCTGATTGGTCGTGTTTCTATCTCTCTCCCTCTCTCTCTCTCTCTCTTTCTGCCTGTCCGGGATTAAAGCAACATGACTGCATCACTCTCCCAGAGTCTCCCACGCTGGCAGCGCTGCGATTGGTGGGAGCAGTGAGGAAGTCAGGCTCTGATTCGCTGCACTGGAGCTGTGCTGAAGTCATCATGGCTTTCATCACTTCCATATGCCTCCACAGCTGCTTCACAGTGAGAGCGGCGTTCAAAACACATCACTTTTGTTAACATTCCCCAGTGTGCGAGGTGTACTGGAAGCTGCCCAGTACAGCAACGGTCTTCCACTGGTGGACACTTGGGAGCTGCCCAGTGCAAGAAGGGTCACCTCCTGGTGGACACTTGGAGCTTACCAGTACGACCACTGTCTGCTACTGGTTCTATTGGTAGTTGCCCAGTGCAACCACAGTCTGCTACTAGTGTCATTATCCATGCACCATGTTTGTCTGCACATTTCTTTTTAAGTTGGACATACCTTTGTGCGTGTGATGACGTGCGTGGTAACGCCTTCACTTCACGCCATAATTTATTCATTTTGAGTCACCTGCACGTGCAGGTGCACGCGCTTGAAACCCCCCAAACAGACACGAAGAGGACGAGGGAGCTCAGCGTTATCAACCAAACACAACATCATAATACTATATTACTCTGGTTTGACGGACTTTCAGGAAACACGAAGGAGACTCGACTCAACACTGTAGTACCGGGATGTGTCAGCCTACCTCCGCCGGCGCCTGGCCTCGGTTGTCGGCGAACCACTGGTTCTTCCCTCGTCTCCAGTCCGGCCTCCTCTTCCTCGTCTGTCCGCGCTTCGGCCATCTCTCCTTTCTTTCTGCTGTCTCTCTTCTGTCTTCCCCCCCCGTTCTCTCCGGAGGAAAATGGAGCTGGTTCAAAACAACACCACCAACATTTCTCCCCCTCCTCCTCGGTTGTATCCCCACAACAACTCGACACAACTTCTCACAAACTCCCACAAACTCC
>NC_140293.1:458368-468368 GCF_964030765.1 Micromesistius poutassou | reverse complement strand
CAGTAGCCAGAGAGCTAACAGTAGCCAGAGAGCTAACAGTAGCCAGAGAGCTAACAGCGGACAGAGAGCTAACAGTAGCCAGAGAGCTAACAGTAGCCAGAGAGCTAACAGTAGCCAGAGAGCTAACATGTCCTTGGCGCCACCACAGGTGCGCAGTGTGGCGGAAACAGTGAACAATATCATGTCGTCACGGCGACAGAGCGAAGACGCCACGCGAGAGGAGAGGAGACAAGGCCAGGAGACGAGGAGACCGGAGAGGGGAGGGAGGAGGTGCCAGTCCCTCGTCAACGGTGTCACAGTGTCTGGCCCGGACGCACAACTAAACACACAACACAGCACACACACAAACGCACACCTCAACACACACCAAGACGCACACGTAAACACGCAACACAGCACACACACAAACGCACACCTCAACACACACCAAGACGCACACCTGAACACGCAACACAGCACACACACAAACGACGCACACCACGCACACCTTAACACACACGTAAACAAACACAGAAAGACGCACCAAAATCCACACCCAAACTCACGCCACAACACGCACCGTGACGCACACGACACAGAGTCCTTGGTGACAGGGGATGTGCCCGGTGACAGCTTCCTGTCTGCGTACCATGAGCTGATGCTGTGGCTGGGGAGGGACCCCAACGCTGACCCCGACCACCACGACCACGACCCCAGTGACCTCGTCACATTCAGGAGACGGGTCCAAGCACTGAGGAAGAAACAGGAAGAGGAGGGGCTTGAGGAGGATGTGGACTTTAACTCTTGGAAAGAGGAAGAAGAGGAGGAGAGGAGAAGTGGCAGCAGGGAACAAGGCATTTCCTTTACAGGTCAGGTCCCATCAGATGATGAATGTGTGAGAGGTTAAGCTGCTGTAGAAGAAGAAAATGACAGAGAGAGGAAGATTTTGAATGTAACAACACCAAAGACACCTCAGTCTCTGCTCACTCCCTATGTTTTCCACCATTGAGAAGTGTTGCATTCATGCACCTGTGATTGACAAAAAATCCCTGAACCACAAGGGAAGAGATCCCCTGATTGGTCAGAAATATGCCGGGATTGGTCTAAAAACGAAATGGCCTTATGGAGAGTGAGGCGCAGTAAACTAGAAACAGATACTCTCACAAAGCATTCCAATATTAATTTTATTATCCAATGACAGATGTCTCTGGCATTTCTAACATGTTACACTCAAATAACAGCTCGTAAATCTAACCTACAGCACCTCTAAGCTTATCGTTGGTTTAGATAAAGCTTCTGTGTTCAGTGTTCTGTAACTCATTATGGGATGTAACATGTACCTGCAGGTCAGTGTTATACTGTAACTCATTATGGGATGTAACATGTACCTGCAGGTCAGTGTTATACTGTAACTCATTATGGGATGTGTCCTGTACCTGCAGGTCCGTTCCTCAGCGTTCTGCTCTCTCGGCTGGAGAACCTTCTGGACAACTCTATCGCTGTCAACCTGCTGCTCACGGGCATCCTGGCGCAGCTGGCCTCGTACCCGCAACCTCTGCTCCGATCCTTCCTGCTCAACACACACACACCGAGCACCCGCACACTCTATCAGGTAGCACACACGCACACACACACACACACACACACACACACACACACACACACACGCACACACACACACACACACACACACGTATGCAAGCACACACACTAGTACTAAACTAATTTACGCTACATATCTGATATGTCCTATGGCAATACGCTGTGAACCTCTAGTCCACAAGGGGGCAGCATTAGGCAGAGAGTATTAGGTGAATGTCAACCCAAAGATGCTTCCTGTATTCTCAATCACATTCCTAACACACAAAATGAGCAATGAACATCTGAGACGGTTTTCCATTGATAACTCGATTTGACATAAACAAACTCTCAAACACATGAAACATACATGTTCGGCTAGGTTTAACCATCTGGGATCTTTGTGTTTGTGTGTGTGTGTGTGTGTGTGTGTGTGTGTGTGTGTGTGTGTGTGTGTGTGTGTGTGTGTAGGTGCTGTCGTCAGTGCGTGTGCAGATAGAGAACTATATGTCCGACAGACCAGACTACGTTTCCATAGTAACACAGGCCTGGAGGTTCCTATTGGCCAAGGACCAGAGGATCGGAGGTGAGATTGACAAAGTACACACACACACACACACACACACACACACACACACACACACACACACACACACACACGCTTTGGCATGACAAAGGGCCCGTCAATTTAATAAAAAAAATCAAATGCCTCTCACTGGCATGGAGGCGGGGCCCATGCCATGGCCTCTCTCTTTTCATGCCTGTTGTGAGCCATTATATTTTTTATATACCGCAGGCCCTACGCAGTGATTAGAAACCCTCAAACTAACAGAATATATGTAATAACTCGTACTTACTGTTGGGTGAAGGCACAAAGAGAATATATTTAATAACTCATACTGCTGTGTGGTGTAGGTAACAGTACGTATGTAATGACTCATACTGCTGTGTGCTGTAGGTAACAGTATGTATGTAATGACTCATACTGCTGTGTAGGTAACAGTACGTATGTAATGACTCATACTGCTGTGCGGTGTAGGTAACAGTACGTATGTAATGACTCATACTGCTGTGTGGTGTAGGTAACAGTATGTATGTAATGACTCATACTGCTGTGTAGGTAACAGTACGTATGTAATGACTCATACTGCTGTGTAGGTAACAGTACGTATGTAATGACTCATACTGCTGTGTGGTGTAGGTAACAGTACGTATGTAATGACTCATACTGCTGTGTGGTGTAGGTAACAGTACGTATGTAATGACTCATACTGCTGTGTGGTGTAGGTAACAGTACGTATGTAATGACTCATACTGCTGTGTGGTGTAGGTAACAGTATGTATGTAATGACTCATACTGCTGTGTGGTGTAGGTAACAGTACGTATGTAATGACTCATACTGCTGTGTGGTGTAGGTAACAGTACGTATGTAATGACTCATACTGCTGTGTGGTGTAGGTAACAGTACGTATGTAATGACTCATACTGCTGTGTGGTGTAGGTAACAGTACGTATGTAATGACTCATACCGCTGTGTGGTGTAGGTAACAGTACGTATGTAATGACTCATACCGCTGTGTGGTGTAGGTAACAGTACGTATGTAATGACTCATACTGCTGTGTGCTGTAGGTAACAGTACGTATGTAATGACTCATACTGCTGTGTGGTGTAGGTAACAGTACGTATGTAATGACTCATACTGCTGTGCTGTGTAGGTAACAGTACGTATGTAATGACTCGTACTGCTGTGTGGTGTAGGTAACAGTACGTATGTAATGACTCATACTGCTGTGTAGGTAACAGTACGTATGTAATGACTCATACTGCTGTGTGGTGTAGGTAACAGTACGTATGTAATGACTCATACTGCTGTGCTGTGTAGCTCCTAGCGGGACGGTTGCCCCCCCACTGCCCCCCTGCCCGCCCATGGAGCCCCAGGACAAGACCAGGGTCTTCGCCGTCGTCCTGTACGGAGAGTTCCTCAAAGAACTGGCCGCCCTGGCCCAGGAGCACAGCGTCACACCGTGACCTACTGGTTATACTGGTTATACTGGTTATACTGGTAAGAACCAGTAGCGTCACACCATGACCTACTGGTTATACTGGTTATACTGGTTATAATGGTAAGAACCAGTAGCGTCACACCGTGACCTACTGGTTATACTGGTTATACTGGTTATAATGGTAAGAACCAGTAGCATCACATCATGACCTACTGGTTATACTGGTTATACTGGTTATACTGGTAAGAACCAGTAGCGTCACACCATGACCTACTGGTTATACTGGTTATACTGGTCTGAAACAGTAGCAACACACCATGCTTTACGGGTTATACTGGTTATACTGGTAAGAACGAGTAGCACCACACCATGATATAGGGGTTATACTGGTAATACTGGTCCGAACTGGTAGCACCACCCCCATGACATAGCTTCACACCATGCCATATTTATTATACTGGCTAGATCGGTTGCATAGGTTAACTGGTTACACTGGTCAGAACCAGTAACATCACACTATAAATTACTGGTTATACTGGTTATAACTAGTAACATAATATCATAACATACTGCTTTTACTGGTTTACTGTTTATGCTGGTTGTACTGGTTATTCTGGTCAGCTCCCAGTGTGGTAGTACTAGTTATCTCCCGGTATAGATTGTAGTAAATATGTGTGTGCCACAGTTGGCTGCTACAGTTAATTTGTATACAATTAAAGCCTGGAAGTAATGATTTGTATATTGTATACAATTACATTTCTTTACATTTCTATATATTTGAATACAGATTATTGGAATCAATTTGAACAGAATAGTATTTTGAAGACATTGAATGAGATTCATAGATTGACTGTGATACTGTGGAACGTAGTATGTGGCTTAACACTCTTGAGGAAAAGGCTTGAAGAATATTGTGTCAGAAACAGCCTTACTCCGAATGAACCTTAGAATACAGAGTTAGACCAAGAATGTGAACATCATTCTATGTTACGTCCTATTCTTGTAGATTTCCTTTGTTTAAACTTTGTTTTTATCTTCCCTTTTGTAACTTACTGGTAAATGTTGATTTAAACCAATGAAATCCCCAGAGCAGTGCCCTTTATTTGCACTATGTTGAACATAACTGTGTTCACTATTGTAACAGATAACCTTTAGATTGCTGCTGTTACTATGGTGATAGTTAACCTTTAGAATACTGCTGTTACTATGGTGACGGAAACCCTTCTAAATGGTGCTGTTACTATGGTGATGGAAACCCTTTAGAATTCTGTTACTACGGTGACGGAATTACCTTCAGAAGGCAGCTGTTACTGTTGTGATGGATACCCTTTAGAATACTGCTGTAACTATGGCGATGGATACCCTCTAGAATGCTGCTGCTACTATGGTGATGGATAGCCCTTAGAATTCTGCTGTAACCATGGTGATGGATATCCTTTAGTATACTGCAGTAACTATGGTGATTGATTCCCTTTAGAATGCTGCTGTTACTGTTGACTGATACCCTTCAAAATGCTGCTGTTACTATGGTGACTGTAACAGCCATGGACGTATATGGTCAGAATGTACTGTCTGTCTAGTTTATTTTATGTTTATGTTATGTTTATTTCATGGTTCTGACAAATGTTCTTATTTTAAGTCGCTTTGGATAAAGCGTCTTCTAAATGCCCTAAATGTAAATGTAAATGTTTGTGTGTGTCTTTATTGTGTGTGTTATATACCCTCACTTTCTCCTTTCCTTGTATTCTGTGAATAAACTTTGGCCAAACCGAAAACTATTAAATGCATTTTGACAATCAAACTCATTGAAGCGGTCATGTGTCTTATTGAAATAGATATTTGATATTGGAATAGATATTAAAAACAAAAGGTCACTCCAGAATTCCTCTCTGTTGCCGTAGGAACCAAAATCCAAGCTGCACTGCTCCATTCAAAGTATGTTTTTTATGTGTGTGTTTTACAAACCAAGCCTAGAAATAAAAGCAACAATATATGCTTAAATGTTAGTATAATATGTATACATACAGTATATAAAATATATCTTGATTATGTTATCATAGAGGGGATGAAAAAACAGAGGGACTCACAGACTCTCTTGCTGAAGGATAGAGCGAGGGAAAGTTAATAAAAGCTTTCAGTGTGATGAGAGACCATCTTGCTCTACTGTACAACACACCAATCACATTAGTCTTGATGTGTTTGTGTGTGTGTGTGTGTTTGTGTGTGTGGGGGTGGGGGGGAAATGTCATGGACGGTATAATAGAATATCTCTTAGAGGACAACACACACACCCACTTACAACGCAACCCTGCAGTACTACAAGCCACGCCCCTCGTTACATTGACCAATAGGAAGGCTGTATAGAGGTGAAAGGAGGTTAAATGATTGAGACGCTCCCATATAAAAGACAACATCTTTATTCATCTTTCATCCCTCCATCATTTCACCTGCATGACAATAGTCTCTGTTTGTAGTTTATAAATCCTGGGTATGTACATTCTGTAATTACAATATTTACAATATTACACTTTTGGCACACACATATTTACACCATCATAGGATGGAGAGTAGCTGGAACCTCCCCTGATTGGTCACAGCCCTTGCCTGGCAACCACATCCCAATTCACCTTTCTGGAAGGATATATAGGAACCAGTGTTCCCTCCGCACAATCCATAGCACCATCTCAGAATGGGAGGGGCCTAGGATATGGGGAGTGGTCTAACCAGGAGGTGGCCTTGGAGGTCATAGGTCGATCAGGTCCCACCAACCACAATGCCTCTTAGCATCATCGCCGTCTCTTCCACGCCATAGAAACAGTTATTTTTATAGTTTCACAGAAATCTGTCCGTCCATCCGTCAGCCAGGCAGCCAGTGAGTCAGTCAGTCAGTCAGTCAGTCAGTCTGTCAGCCAGCCAGTTAGCCAGCCACTCAGTCAGTCTCTGTTGGACCTAGTGGTCACTAAGGTCCAGGAACATTCATGTGGTTTTGGTCACAGAGGAGTCGTCTTGGTATTTACAATAAACATTAAGACTCTTTATACATTCAGCTCATCTTCCAGCTTTAGCATCCTCCTCCTCCTCCTCCTCCTCCTCCTCCTCCTCACTTGTCTCCTCCTCCTCCTCCTCCTCACTTGTCTCCTCCTCTCTCCTCTGGCTCAAAGTCCAGCAGCAGTAGTTTGGTCTCCTCTGTTCCATTGCGGCTGCCCGCAGCGCAGACCAGCCGAGTGTCGGACGCTCTGATTCGCCACACAACCCCACCTGGCAAGAGAGAAGGCATGGGATTGGTGGAAAGGCTATTTATGAGTGTGTATACAAAACTCTATATATAAACATAGTTACATTATATGTATGTATGTATGTATGTATGTAATTGTAGTGTGTATTAATAAGGCATGAATAATCACACTTAACAGCCTGCACCACAAGGCTCCATTCTAGGACCATTGTGTTTCAGTTTATACTGAAGTGATTATCATCTGTTGGCAACGTTGTTGTGATGTATGCAGATGACACTGTGCTTTACACCCATTGGAAAAAATGTTGGATCAATGTAATAACTTTGATGTCACCATTGATCCAACTCAACTTCAAAAGGCAGTCTTCCTTGCACAAAAAAACAAGGAAGACTGTTCTCCACACTTTGCTCCCGGTCCATGAACGACACTTCAAAGGCTCAGCGTTCAAACGAATTGCTCGCAGAAAAAAAAAAAAAAGCTGCCTTGTTTTCTAAATCGGTCAAAAAGTTCAGTGTTTCACTAAGCTTTAATCAGCATTATCTCTTAATTACTGACGGACGTTGTGGGCAAAGATTCATAATGAGATGCGGCTTGTTCTACGGAGTGGCTTATTTGTGGTATTTTGAAACATAAAACCCCCTTTTACGGCTCGCGTGCTGCGGCTTTATTTTCTAAAGATATGTACATACCACAGCCCTGACTGTGTAGTGTATATGTGTAGTTGTATTATGTATGCATATATATGTAGTGTACTATGTATGCATATATGTATATAGTAGTGTTGCTATATAATGTGTATGTACCAGACACCTGTCTGTGTAGTGTGTGCATGTAGTTTACATATATATATATACAGTATGTAGTGTATATACACGTACCAGAGCCCTGGCTCTGCAGGGACACCAGGTCCCTGACCCAGGCCCCGGTCCGCAGGTCCCACAGCTTCACCGTCCCGTCGTCAGAACTGGACAGAACCAGACCTCGGCAGAACTGGAGGCAGGTCACCGCCGACTGGTGTCTGTTGGGCCCTGCAGAGGCACACACAGCAGCACCGTGAAGAGAACCACACGCAACCGCACTGGCTGGAGGCAGAACCGTGCGTCATCAGAGCCCGTGGTGACCCGGGACCCCTGTGTTTAACAGAACCCCCACCGGACGTATTCACACACACACACACACACACACACACGCACGCAGCAGTGTGGACCGGTACCTTGCAGGGTGTGGAGACACTGGCCGGTGCGGACGTCCCAGACACGGACGGTGGAGTCTGCGTTCCCGCTGACCAGCAGGTTGTCCCTCAGCTCCATGCCGCTGGTCAGAGACTGGTGACCCGTCAGCTTGTGGACACACCCACCTGTAGGGGCGGGGCTTAGAGGTCACCTGTGCCCCCGTGCTGCGATCGATTGTAACTCTGACAGTGAAGTCTAGTATAGTCCTGACTTGAATGTAGATATGTGCTTCATGAACTGCTCGTTCTGAAGTACTCAAATTGTATACTCTAGAATATCAATTTATATCGTGAAATTGTATGCTAAATATAGTGCTAGTGCTGTCGTGCTCTGATAGTATATTCTAGTATAGTGGAGTATTAAATTCAATGATATGCTACATATAGAACTGTAGTTGGCTGATATGTTTTGTATATACCTGTCTCCACATCCCAGACCCTGATGGACGTGTCCAACGACCCACTGACCACATACACACCATCAAACTGGAGAGAGAGAGGGAGAGAGAGAGAGAGAAAGAGAGGGAGAGAGAGGGATGAGATGCATCCGGTTATCACATATCATGTAAGATGATCACACATCACGCGCACGCGCGCGCGTGTGTGTGTGTAAAGATGTGTGCATGTGTAAAGAGGTGTGTGTACCTGCAGTGAGCAGATCGTGTATACACTAGGTGTGTCCCTCCAGAGTGTGTAGCCGTTAGTGTGTACACAGGAGTGTGTACACAGGTGTGTGTACTGGTAGTGTGTAAACAGGTGTGTGTGTAAACAGGTGTGTGTGTGTGTGTGTGTGTGTACCTGTAGTGAGTACACCCTGTTGGTGTGTCCCTCCAGATTGTGTAGACAGGTCTGGGTCTCGGGGTCCCAGATCTTCACCATGTAGTCGTAACCCCCGGAGACGACGCGCCGGCCGTCGTACTGCACGCAGCGCACCGCCGCCACGTGGCCCGTCAGCACGTGCACACACTGACCCGTCACCACGTCCCACACACGCAGGGTGGTGTCCCGGGACCCACTCACCACCCTGGGGGGGAGAGAGGGGAGGAGAGGAGAGAGGAGAGGAGAGAGGAGAGGAGAGGGGAGAGAGGGGAGAGAGGAGAGAGGAGAGGAGAGGAGAGAGGAGAGGACAGGAGAGGAGAGGAGAGGAGAGAGGAGAGGAGAGGAGAGAGAGGAGAGAGGAGAGAGGAGAGGAGAGGGGAGAGGAGGGAGAGGGGAGAGAGGAGAGAGGAGGGAGAGGGGAGAGGAGGGAGAGGGGAGAGGAGGGAGGAGAGGAGGGAGGAGGGGAGAGGAGGAGAGAGGAGAGGAGGGAGGATAGGAGGGAGGAGGGAGGAGGGGAGAGGGGAGAGGAGAGGAGAGGAGAGAGGAGAGGAGAGGACGAGAAGGGAGGATAGAGGAGGATAGAGAAGGAGACGAGAGGAGGAGAGAAGATGAGAGAAGAGGGAAGGAGAGGAGAGGAGGATGAGAACACAGTTCATATTTTGTTATAGTAAACTTCTACTAAAGTATAGAAGTGCTATTATTCTAAACAACACATGTTGCGTAACATCACATCATCTGCCAGTGTGTGTCCACCCGTGTGTGTGCGTGTGTGTGTGTGTATGTTGTACCGGTTGCCGTGGAGATGCATGCAGCGCACGGTGGAGGTGTGGCCGTAGAGCGTGTGCACGCACTCCCCACTCTCGGCGTTCCACACGCGCAGCGTCCGGTCCGTGGAGCCGCTGATCACCGTGGCAACCGACATCTGGCTACACCACACCCCGCCCGTGTGTCCCAACAGGGTCCGCACACACTGGGTAGAGAGACATAGACACACAGCAGGGAGAGAGAGAGAGAGAGAGAGAGAGAGAGAGAGAGAGAGAGAGAGAGAGAGAGAGAGAGAGAGATAATGAGATTCTTCCTTGAACTACTACTAATATATAAATGAATGAAAGAACATCAAGAGAAAATGTATGTACAGAGGGATCGATGTGT
>NC_140293.1:453368-455868 GCF_964030765.1 Micromesistius poutassou | reverse complement strand
GCTGCTCCCCACATCATCAAAAAAATGTAAGAAAAAAAGCTCACTAATGTCATTTAGTTTGACAACTCCAGCCCTGACCTGTTCAACAACTGTATGACACACTTTTCTTTCATTATTGATCGGGATTGATTCATTGAAATTGCACACACAGAGAGAAGTTGATCACTGCATTACTGGGTAAATTGATCCAAAATGACAATTAAAAAGACAACATAAATACTTGCAAAGGGAGTGTATACAGTTTCAAGTCTTCCCTCACAAGCTCAGCCCAGAGGTCCGGCTAACAGTGGACAGCGCTGTTATAAGTCTAAGCCTCGTGTTGCTTGAACCATGCTGACCTGTCTCAGTACTAAGGCTCTGATGGTTTAGCTACGTAACACTTGGGTTATGCCGTTTAGAGACCTCATTATCTTGTATATCACTCTGGCTCCTCTTCACTAGAGCGGGGGCGCTCCATTAGTCTCCATGCGACCACACAGTCCTGCGTCGCGGCCGTCTAAGAGGACAGTAGTTGCGTTCATGCGTCCAACATCGCATTTAACTTATTCGTCTTTTATCACGTTTATTGCCCAGCCCTAATAATAATATGATACAATATAATATCATATAATACAATACAATATAATATAATCACATCTAATAAAATCATACATAGTATACAATATAATACATAATGCATACCTTCCTCTCTATGACATAATAACATGTTATAGTGCTACATGATGCCTACCTTCCTCTCTATGACATAATAACATGTTATAGTGCTACATAATGCCTACCTTCCTCTCTATGACATAATAACATGTTATAGTGCTACATAATGCCTACCTTCCTCTCTATAATAACATGTTATAGTGCTACATGATGCCTACCTTCCTCTCTATAATAACATGTTATAGTGCTACATGATGCCTACCTTCCTCTCTATAATAACATGTTATAGTGCTACATGATGCCTACCTTCCTCTCTATAATAACATGTTATAGTGCTACATGATGCCTACCTTCCTCTCTATGACATAATAACATGTTATAGTGCTACATGATGCCTACCTTCCTCTCTATAATAACATGTTATAGTGCTACATGATGCCTACCTTCCTCTCTATGACATAATAACATGTTATAGTGCTACATGATGCCTACCTTCCTCTCTATAATAACATGTTATAGTGCTACATGATGCCTACCTTCCTCTCTATAATAACATGTTATAGTGCTACATGATGCCTACCTTCCTCTCTATAATAACATGTTATAGTGCTACATAATGCCTACCTTCCTCTCTATAATAACATGTTATAGTGCTACATGATGCCTACCTTCCTCTCTATAATAACATGTTATAGTGCTACATGATGCCTACCTTCCTCTCTATAATAACATGTTATAGTGCTACATAATGCCTACCTTCCTCTCTATGACATAATAACATGTTATAGTGCTACATGATGCCTACCTTCCTCTCTATAATAACATGTTATAGTGCTACATGATGCCTACCTTCCTCTCTATAATAACATGTTATAGTGCTACATGATGCCTACCTTCCTCTCTATAATAACATGTTATAGTGCTACATGATGCCTACCTTCCTCTCTATAATAACATGTTATAGTGCTACATGATGCCTACCTTCCTCTCTATAATAACATGTTATAGTGCTACATGATGCCTACCTTCCTCTCTATAATAACATGTTATAGTGCTACATGATGCCTACCTTCCTCTCTATAATAACATGTTATAGTGCTACATGATGCCTACCTTCCTCTCTATAATAACATGTTATAGTGCTACATGATGCCTACCTTCCTCTCTGCACTTCTCCCTCCAGAGCAGGTTGTCCTCCGCCAGCGTTCGCCAGTAGCTGCAGGTCTGAGCGGCTTGGAGCAGATCTCCAGGGGCCAGGAAGCTCAGCACGTACAGAGACAGCTACACACACACACACACACACACACACACACACACACACACACACAGACATAGACATAGACACATAGATACATGAACACATGGAAACACACACACACACAGACATAGACATAGACACATAGATACATGTACACATGTACATATGTACACATATTCACATGGACACAAAGAGAGTGGAGGGAGGAGGGAGGACGTTACAATAATAAGATATACGATTTGATTTAAATAAACCGTATATCCTCCCGGCTACGGGAGGGTCAAAGAATACGATAACCAAAATATTCACGTATCTCTATAAGCGAGCTGTTGCCTGGCTGCAGTGCATATATCTATATATATATATATATATATATATATATATATATATATATTAATGTAAGGCATATATTTACATAATGGCTGGGAATTTCCATAATGTATTTATTTCCATAATGCATATATCAGGTATTTCCATCATCTATATATAAATGAGTATATATTTGCATAATGTATTATGCTACAAAAAAAACCAAAAATGTTTAAGTAATGTGTGTGTCTGTGTGTGTGTTTGTGTATGTGGGTGGGT
>NC_140293.1:443347-445668 GCF_964030765.1 Micromesistius poutassou | reverse complement strand
CGTAGCAGGTGCACAAGTCCCTGGCGGTACCGACGGTGTTGTTGTGTGCTGAGGGTCTCCCCTTCTCTTGACCGGTGTGACGTGCTACTTCTTAGTTCGTGCGTAACGGGTCGGTTTTGGCGGACAGTTTATTTTCTCGGACTTCTCTCAAGAACAGCGCGAAATTGACGCGCGTAAAATGGCACATAATGTACAAGCGAGTGCGCGCACTGGGGATGTGGATGACATCAGAATGAGCAGATGAGGTGTGTAGCGTAAGAGGGGAGAGAGTGCAAGACATACAGAGAAAGAGGGAGATGTGTATACGTAGAATACGACGTGTGGTTCCAAACTCACCGAAGATGCTGGAAAGGCTAATCCGTACGGTCGATTCGGAGTTTTCCCCTTGTTGGACATCCAAGTGACGGTTAAGACGCCGTTCACAACCAAGAGCGACAGCTCTACTCTGCCGTCACCGGCGGCGCGTGTCGAGGCGATGGAGAGCAGACAAGCGCATGCGCACGCCTGAAGGGAAAAGTGCGTCCTCACAAACGCGTCTGTGTAGGCAGCAGTTTAAGAATATTATATCAGAGTCCTGACAGCTGAGGCTGCTGCAAAATTAACGACGATGTAGTGAACCGGCGGGAAAGATAAGGGGTTGTGTGTGTGTGTGTGTGTGTGTGTGTGTGTGTGTGTGTGTGTGTGTGTGTGTGTGTGTGTGTGTGTGTGTGTGTGTGTGTGTGTGTGCGTGTTCACTCAAGATAAAGGACTTTGCCCGACCCTCCCTTGACAAACAGACGCACCCCCTCATGAATGAATAAGTGATTGAGGAGTATAGTGTGTGTGTGTGTGTGTGTGTGTGTGTGTGTGTGTGTGTGTGTGTGTGTGTGTGTGTGTGTGTGTGTGTGTGTGTGTGTGTGTGTGTGTGTGTGTGTGTGTGTGTGTGCGTGTGTGAGTTCGTGTGTGTTTGATGGAGGAGATGGATGAGCAGCTCAGAGGAGGAGGATCTCATCGGTTGGCCAAAATTATGACATCATCATCACCAGGACATCATCTAAACATCATCTAAGCGGCGTGGTGTGCCACAAACAACCTGGCTCTCAACAGCAAGAAGACCAAGGAGCGAAGACGGAAGGAGGACCCCCCCACCCCCTCCACCAAATTGCCACTTCTTGGGTGTCCAGTGTCCACATATCCAAGGATCTCTCTTGTATCATATCCAACCCCAGCATCTCTTCTTCCTCAGGAGTCTACCTGTCTCATCAGATTCTGGTGGTCTTCTACCACTGTCTGCACCATCGAGGGGATCCTTACCGGCAGCATCACAGCGTCGCCAGGGACAGCGCACAGCACGGCCAGAGACAGTTTGACCTCCTCCCCTCTGGGAGGCGCTACAGCACTCTCTGCTCCCGCCTCAACAGGTTCAGAAACAGCCGTCTCCCTGCGGCCGTCACTCTGGACCCCCACACACCAGGGACTGAACTGTTTATATATATACTGCTGTCCATACTGTATCTCATAGTTTGTTCATATTTATACTTCTGTCCATACTTTATCTCACTTAGTGTATTCATATTCATACTTCTTTCCATACTGTATATATCTTTCCTATAGTGTATTCATATTCATGCTATATTTCATACTGTATCTTACTATTCATATTCATACAGTACATATCTCACATAAGGTATTCATGATCATCATGTCCATAGTGTATTCATCATATTCATATCACACCTCATTCTGTACATAACATCTTATTTCTAGCATTAATTGTACTTACACCTGCACTATATATAAACACTTTATCATATCTGCACTACTTTCTGCTATTCAGTCTGCTACTATCTTAACATAGTCATCACCACTGTTCTACTTTCAATAGTGCATAATATTGTTTATTCATATATCCTCCTTCACATATATACAAACTCTGCACCTTACAACATAACGTGTAATGTAATGTGTGTAATTGTAATGTCATGAATGTTTATAGCTGGGGTGATTAGCCATGTGATCATAGTCCTCCTCTGGTTAAATAAGAGCTGCAACACGGTCAAGTGGTTCCATGTTTAATCAAAGGCACTGGGCGTGGCAGTCAATATTTACATTGAGTACAGTTCCCTCATTTCATCCATCCTCCTCCATATTTCTGTTCCTACTTTGTTCGAGTTACCATGGCAATTGGGGCAGGTGGGATACACACGCTGGTGTTCTCTACCTCAGGGCCCCAGGTGGAGGGGGGGGGGGGGGTAGGGCTCAGCTGCCCCCTGACCACGACTCCTCACCCCTCACCTTCTCCTGGAGAACATGGAGGAGAGCCTCACACTCGACAGAACCAC
>NC_140293.1:430847-440847 GCF_964030765.1 Micromesistius poutassou | reverse complement strand
AGCCATTTGATTGGCCAGGGTGTCGGCCAGCTTGGTCAGGTGACTGTAGCGCTGCTGGTCCACACTCAGGTCCTCAAGCTGGGGCTCCAGGTCTAGGTCCACGGTCCGAGACCCGGTGCCCAGCCTCTCTGAGAGAGTCTGCCTAGTGCACTATGGGGAGAGAGAGAGGTCGGGTTTGTCTAGAACACTATGGGAGAGAGAGAGAGATCTCTATATATAGGTAGTGTTACTCTCTCACCATATACAGTGATACTCTCTCTCTCACCATATACAGTGATACTCTCTCTCTCAACATATACATAGTGATACTCTCTCTCACCATATACATAGTGATACTCTCTCTCACCATATACATAGTGATACTCTCTCTCTCAACATATACATAGTGATACTCTCTCTCACCATATACATAGTGATACTCTCTCTCACCATATACATAGTGATACTCTCTCTCACCATATACAGTGATACTCTCTCTCTCAACATATACATAGTGATACTCTCTCTCACCATATACATAGTGATACTCTCTCTCTCTCAACATATACATAGTGATACTCTCTCTCTCACCATATACATAGTGATACTCTCTCTCACCATATACATAGTGATACTCTCTCTCTCACCATATACATAGTGATACTCTCTCTCTCACCATATACATAGTGATACTCTCTCTCTCTCACCATATACATAGTGATACTCTCTCTCTCTGACCATAAACATAGTGATACTCTCTCTCACCATATACATAGTGATACTCTCTCTCTCTGACCATATGCATAGTGATACTCTCTCTCACCATATACGTAGTGATGGTCCACTTGCGAACTGTCTCCAGCTTTTCCCCGACAGCGGTTCTGTCGTTGCCGGGGATGACCACCAGTTTACTTCCTGTTTCCTGCGGTGAGGAGGGCGGGGCTGGGGTTGGAAAGAGTTACAGATGATCAGCAAACTCAACACCCCCCCACCACCCCCCCACCAGGGTGATGTAATGGTCCGACTGGTACCTGCATTGTGCCCCGGGCCGCTCTGAGAGGAGAATAAATGTCCTTTGTTGTGGTTCCAGTTCCTGTTCCTGTTCCCTTCCTGTCAAGACAGCAACACACATGACCAGTCAAATATACTGGGCAGCTCCCAGAAGAAGGCTGTGGTTATACTGGCTAGTGCCAAGTATAACCAATAGCAGACTGTTGTTGTGCTGGGCAGCTCCCAGTAGAAATCTGTGGTTGTAATGGGAAGCTGCAAGTAGAACCAGTAGAGGTCTGTGGTTGTACTGTGGCTATACTGGACAGCTCCCAGTAGAGTAGTAGCATACTGGGGTGGGGACCGGTTAACTCCCAGGGACAGACTTGGGGGTTACTGGTTCTCTCCCAGTAGAACCAGCAGTGTGGTGGGAGGAGGTGGTGATACCTGGCTCTGCAGGTTCTTGCCAGTTCCCCTGCGCTCCTCTCCATCCATGTTTCTCCCCCTATTGATAGAATAGAAACTCCTGCTGTTAATAAAGTCCATGAACCTTAATGATGCACTTGTTTAAAAAGGATGTTTAGAATGTGACCTTAGCAATTGATTTGACGCATGGAGTTTCCATCAGAAAACATAAACTTAATCATAATACATATGTTTATTAAATAACAAAACCTCAATTATGCAATACTTAAAATGTCGTTGAGGAAATTGCTCCGAAATGCACGACTAAGTATAAATGGACAAATCCTATTCATCCATCCTATTGCATCACACCACGACAGACGCAGAAAGCAGGTGAACTACAGGACAGGAGTGCGAGGCGCGGGCGCCACCTAGCGGACAGTAGGGGAACAGAGACATCCCAAACCAGGTTGATAGTCGGCTATGTGTTAAAAGAAAATGTACTATTTTAGTTCATGTTTAGTTAACATTGAATAAATGGCCACACATGAAAAACGAGTTCAGGTTAATTCACTAGGTCTATATATTGTGAATTCTGGTTGCTTTTTACAGTAGGCCCACTATACTAAGTTTTATGTACGCCTATCAGATGCGAAGCCAGACACCAGCAATTCCATTCCAAGGGAAACATGCATTTTTAAAACCACAATATTTATTTTATTGATATTAACATGAATGTATGCGGAGCTGTTCTTATTAAAACACTTTTTAGGAAGTTTCAGACAAATAGTTGGTCTTTCAAATGTCTCCACATTAGGTGAACCAAGTGCCAAACATTTTTTTTTTTTAATTCATATTAAACACGGTTTAATATACACATTTAACTCCGACAGGTGTTTAAGCCTTTAAAATGTGCTGTGATGTAGATAAGATATCTTATCAACATTACAGCGCCTAGATAAGGTTGCCCTGAACTGACTTGTTATTTATACCGGTATATATATTATAGACAGCTCTAGATTGTTATACAGCTACGCTAGGTCAGTGTCGGTACTTTGGTCATCTTATCTTCTATTAACGAACATTTATTATTCATGGTATTAATATTTTCAAGCGTCACGGACCAGAACACAACAAACTAGTCAACCTTAGGCTGAGAGAGGATCCTGAATTGTAGGATTTTACCGGTCTACCACAACGCACTTTCCGGTCTCTTATTTCCTATAACTTGTGTATACCAGTTAACAGTCCTCTGAGCGAGAATAACAACGACACTGGAAATAAACATGTAAATAAAAAAGATATCATAAACATGTTACGGAAACGCATAACCTTCATTTGGAAGTCCCTCCCTCGCCGCCTAATTAATATAACATAAAGTCCCGCCTTCTCTCTCCAATAACGCTCATTCGGGGCATCTCGGTCAAGGCGTTCCGTTGTGAGATGAGCGCCTGGGAGCGAGGTTACCTTCCAAGTAAGAAACGACGTATCTTCTCTTCTCAGTGCGCCGGGTCTTTTGTAATTTACTTAAAGTTACTGTCTTTGTGCATATTGTGGTGAAAGCTGCCAACGATACGGTCACAGCGTTTAGGGTATTTCACAAGTCAGTATAACGAGTGAGAATCAGGAAAACTCTAACAACTCCATCCTCCCGGATATGTGACGACAAACGCTGGATGTGGTGGAGCAGGTTGGACAGGCGGGGCGGAGTTAACTACCAACGCACCAAACACACACGCCCTAAAAGTGACGGGGCATAGATATAGACATACATAGAACTTACATTACACAAAATCACTGCCATGGTATTTTATTCTTCTCATTCTGATTTGCGCTGTATTTTTTGCGCTTAATTTGTAGCCTGACCTCGCCAGATTCTCAATTAGCAATTGCTGGTATGAATGCTGGCAAATACAACGTGAGCAGATTCGTCTGGTTTCCAGGTGACTGAGTTCAAGTAATTCAACTAAATGGAGTTAATAGATTATACTAAGGTGTGTTGTTTTCTTCTTATAAATCAAGTGTTGTTTCCTGTCAGACAGGAATTTGGTGTTGACTGCGGGTAGGCGCCAGCACCACCACCTCAAAGCTAATCACCGCCTCTGACATATCCATCACCTCTAACCTCTCTCACAGTTCTCAAACAGTCATAAGGGCATAATTATTGTGCCAAGCCAAACTCATAAAAATAAACAATCAAACTCTATCAAAGTCTCTATTTGGCAGTGACAAATTAAACTTGCTTAATTCGGGAAACAATGTGTGGGTTTGTGACACAGAGTTGTTCTTTGAGCTGTTAAATGTAATTAGGTACAACAAATAGATGGTAAAAATTATAATACATAATACAATGAAATGTACATATATTTACATTTCATGGAAGTAAAAGGATAAAATAACTACGTATATATAGATACTTTTTTTTTTGCTTCATTTCTAAATCTCTGATGCTCATTGGCCAATGGTCCATGACCGAGTACCTGTCCAGTGGCTACAACTTTATACATTTAGAGACGCCAGCCGGTGACGAAGACGCCAGGGTGTTCTGATTGGCCGATTAGTCTGAGGTATGGAATCCTCTGTAAGATGGCGCAGGGGGAGAACCCAGAGCGAGGCTGTCTTCTGGTCATGTGACCACTTCCACGATGACCTCATCCAAGCCCGTCTCCTCCTTCAAGGCCCTGGGAGCTGGTCGATCACAACCTAAACGCAGATCATTATATATAACTTATCAGACTAGTATTTAACAATGTAGCAGACATAGAGCTAGTCATCTAGCCACCGTGTCTGCCCAGGCAGCACCTATCAACCCTGTCTAATTGGCAGATTCATAAATTCCCTCACTCTCCACCTCAGGCTGGTGTGTGGTGAGCGTTCTGGCGCCGATCAGCTGCCGTGTGCATCACCCATGTGGGGGCTACACATTGGTGATGGTTAGTGAGGTCCCCCCTTCACTGTAAAGCGTCTTTGAGTGACCAAAAAAAGCGCTATATAAATCCTATCAATTATTATTTATTATTATCACACTCCTAGCCGTCCCCGGAGGAGGTATCCCTCTTCTGTCTCGAGGCGTCTTCCCTCTGGGTCTGGGGAGCTTCTCCTTTAAGGCCTTGAGAGGGCTGAGGGGTTATATAATGTGTCCTTTGAGACTGGAGCTGTGATAAGGGCTACACAAATAAAACTGGCTTGACGTGACTGGCTTAGCCTGACCATCAGAGGTCAACCAGAGGTCACATATAGTCAGTTGGAGATCACGTGTGTGTGTGTGTGTGTGTGTGTGTGTGTGTGTGTGTGTGTGTGTGTGTGTTCCACCTCTCCATCACTGTGTTCCTCATCACCTTCCACCCCTCCAGCTGCTCTTCGTCTTCACCTTTGTCTTCCTCACAGAGCACGGTGAAGCTGTCGTACTTAAGGAACTGCGACCTGTCGGGAGTCACCACCAGCAACACTGACACCAACACACTAACCAATCAACCAATTAACCAATTAACAGACCAATGAACAGATCAAGTACATTCATCACATAACGCAAACTTAAAACATTTATCAATCAATCAAGATTATTTATCATATTACTCACATTAAACACATTACCAAGCAATTAAACAATTAAATCAACCAACCATTAGTAATAAATAGATTTGGTACTTAATGATTATAAACCAATACCAAATAATCAATTTGGACAGACAGATAGACAGACAGGCAGGCAAACAGACATGCATGTCAGCCTAGTAAATAAATACTAACATTTTTTTAATATATATATGAGGGTTGTACTCTCTGCAGTACCAGACCGCCGCCTGGTGGTGAACTTGAGACTGCAGCCGGCAGCAGCCATCCCGAAACAAACCGAAAGTTTGGATCGCCGTGATATGATAAGATATGATATGTATTCTATCTTCCAGGGTTTTTGGACCTGCTGAACAGGTGAGTTCATAACAAATACACACTTATATGAACAATATGTTACACTATTGTGCAGCAGGTGATGTTTTCTCCGTTACAGTTATCCCAAAAGTGGTGTCTTGGTTCGTTGCCTCAACCTCGCCGGTTCCTGTTCGCCATTCACTGCAACAACTAACGTTATGTAATGTAATGTCATTGATTGTGTAATACATTGTCTATAATGTTTACATCGCTTTAGGTTAACATTTGTGAAGACGATTAGTCCGGGCAATGTTCTGTGCTACTTAATCCGTTTGGACCCACGCATCGCTCGGAGTCTGCTTATCATGTGTCTTGTGGAAAAAGTGTGTAGTAGAAAATAATAGTACAACTATTAAACTGCTTTCACTCGCTATTTGATCGTTTTGAGTAGCTTTGGGGGGAAGTTATGATATAGAGATAGAGTTCAGAACGTGTGTGTGTGTGTGTGTGTGTGTGTGTGTGTGTGTGTGTGTGTGTGTGTGTGTGTGTGTGTGTAAGTGTGTGTGTAAGTGTGTATAAGTGTGTGTGTGTGTGTGTGTGTGTGTGTGTGTGTGTGTGTGTGTGTGTGTGTGTGTGTGTGTGTGTGTGTGTGTGTGTGTGTATAAGTGTGTGTGTGTGTGTGTGTGTGTGTGTGTGTGTGTGTGTGTGTGTGTGTGTAAGTGTGTGTGTGTGTGTGTGTGTGTGTGTGTGTGTGTGTGTGTGTGTGTGTGTGATTGTACGTGCATTCGTGTGTGTGTAAGAGGATTACAGCAGAGGATGTGGACATGTGTGAACTGGTGGATAACACCAGTCCATCACACACAACGAAAGATGAATGCGAGAGAGAGAGAGAGAGAGAGAGAGAGAGAGAGAGAGAGAGAGAGAGAGAGAGAGAGAGAGAGAGAGAGAGAGAGAGAGAGAGAGAGAGAGAGAGAGAGAGAGAGAGAGAGAGAGAGAGAGAGATGGACAAGACAAGACAGACAGCCTGATATGGACAGTGTAGTTAGTTTGTCTGTCTCTACTGAACTGCACTGGCTATGGTCTTTCTGTGTGTGTGTGTGTGTGTGTGTGTGTGTGTGTGTGTGTGTGTGCGTGTGCGTGTGTGTGTGTATATGTGTTTAAGGAGCACTAAGCTGGTAATGTGATGAAACAGGAAGTGCATAGGTAGTAAACAGGAAGTAGGGGGAGGAGCAGTAGGAAGATAGTCGGGGCTTGTAAAGGAACGCCCCTCCCGATTGGTACACACAGGAACAGGTAGGAACACACACACACGTTCAGGTATCACTCCAGCCTTATCTCAGTGTTCACAGGGAGAGGCTTCTTTTACAGCCTATTGGCAATGCAACTTTTGTGCAACTCTTGCCAGAAAAGCTAAATCTAAATTGAATAGAAAGAGTAAAGAGTGAGAGAGCGAGGCAGGGAGACAGAGAGACAGAGACATAGAGAGAGAGATGGAGAGTGAGAGAAAGAGCTGAGTTGTAATTACAAAATAGTAAATAGATGCTATGTTTGACTCCAAGTCACCCACTGATTATTATTATTATTATCATGATAATTTAACATGTGTGATGATAATTATTCATGATTATTTAAAAACAGTGAACATTAGTGCTGTAATCTGATATTGTATGTGTTATTTTTTGTGTTTTATATTTTGCGTGTTTATATTTACAGTGTTTTAAATGAAAATGTGTTTTAGATTTGATTGTGTTGTTTAACGCTGGTATTGATATTTATTATTTTCTGCAGGCTCTTTAGAACAGAGAGACAGGCAGGAAGTGGTCACAACACCATGACTTAGATGCGAATCATCCCCAACTGTCTCTCTCTCTTTATCTCTCCTTCTGTCTTCATGTGTCTCTCTCCTAGGACCATGGATGGAGAGAGCGAGGTGGAGGAGAAGACGTCCAGTTTGACCGGAGAGAGGGAGGAGAGAAGCCCTCCAGAGTACCAGGTAGAGAGAGAGAGAGAGATGCAGAAAGAGAGAGAGAGAGGATGGATGGTGGACATCAGTAATCCTATGTTATCCTGGCATGCTTATGAAGATAGAGAGATTAACTTAGTACTTTCCTGCTTTTCAACCACTCTATTACATAAACACTCCTCCCCATAGCCCCGCCCCTCCCCCCTGACAACCACCCCTCCCCCTGACAACCGCCTGTCCCCTGACAACCGTCTCCTTCCCATAGCAACCGCCCCTCCCCTTGACAACCACCTCCTTCCCATAGCACCCGCCTCCTCCCCCTGACAACCCACCACCTCCTCACCATAGCAACCCCCTCCTTGCATAATGCATAGTAACGGCAGCACTGCCTCATCATAGCAACCGGTCTTCTACCCAGGGGGGCGACCCATCACCTCCTTGCCATAGCAACCGCATCCTCCCCATGGCAACCACCTCACCCCCAATAGCAAAGTCATCAGTTTCAGTCCAAGTACTTTTCCATTCAAAGGTCTTCGTCTAGCCAAGTGAGCTCCAAACTGCCGGACCTGTTCTTGCTCCGCCCATTAAATTGGGGATTCCCCGGCAGTTGACTTGTGTGGACTTGGGACAGCCACGTATCCCAGAATGCATTTGCACCAACCGGTCTATGTTTGATGTTGTATTTAGTTACATTGGGTGAAGACAACCAGAGTGTTGCCATGACAAAATCACGTGGTGACGTCATGGAGTACGTCACTTCAACTGCAGAATGACGGTACTGCCTGCGTCCTCCCGTCCTCGGGAGTTTGTTCTCCCGAGTTGAACCTGCCATGTCTGAACTACCAAGTACACAAGTCCACACTCGGCTTACTTGGTATGGAGGAAGGCCCTAGGTCGGCAAATCTATAACTTGACTTACATTCATGGCCGCTCTCCACTTTGCTTAGCCCTCAACTGGTCTAGTCTACGTCCTCCACTCTCAGTTAATTTCTCTCTCTCTCTCTCTCTCTCTCTCTCTCTCTCTCTCTCTCTCTCTCTCTCTCTCTCTCTCTCTCTCTCTCTCTCTCTCTCTCTCTCTCTCTCTCTCTCTCTCTCTCTCTCTCTCTCTCTCTCTCTCTCTCTCTCTCTCTCTCCAGTGTTCTGTTCTATGTGACTCACTCCACGGATCCGTTGATGACAAAGAAGACTGCCCTTTGATGAGAGCAGGTGACAGGCGTGTGTGTTTGTGTGTGTGTGTGTTTATGTGTGTGTATTACTGTGTAGCAGGGTGTGTTTTGTAATACATGAGTTTCTATTATATATATATTCCGATGAGTGAGTCTCAATGTGCGTGTGTGTGTAGTGTTGTGTAGCAGGGTGTCGAAGGTGTACCGGTTGCCCACGGAGACGGACTGCTGGATGCTGGTGAAGGAGCAAATGTCTGAGTCACCTTTGACCTTTCACCTCCCCACTCTGCTCCTGGACAACCTCATCCAGGAGGAGAAGGCCAGGTGTGTGTGTATGTTTGTGTGTGTGTGTGTGTGTGTGTGTGTGTACTCTGACCCAAATGCAGAAAAAAGAAAACAGGAAGAAGTTCAACAAATGACCATTTAAATACAATACTTTTTCACGGACAAAGTGTACCCACTACGGGGCTGCTCCTTGTATGTACGAGGGCGCTGGCCACCAGACTTATCTTCCGTCGTTTCCGACTCCTACCCGTGACCTGGTACATTAAAGTAGTCTTAAGACTAATGTAGCGTTATGACACCTGTTGGTCCCCTTGACAACAAAGACAACTGATGAATGAAATGAAGACACGGGTCACAATTAGGACTTTAGGCTCAACACAAAGGCTCAGTTCTCTTTGTGTGTGTGTGTGTGTGTGTCTCTTGCTCTCTTTCTCTCTCTCTCTCTCTCTCTCTCTCTCTCTCTCTCTCTCTCTCTCTCTCTCTCTCCCCCCTCTCCCCCTCCCTCCCTATGTCTGTATGTCTGCCTGTCTCTCTTTCTTTCTTTCTTTCTTTCTTTCTTTCTTTCTTTCTTTCTTTCTCTCTCTCTCTCTCTCTCTCTCTCTGTCTCTCTGTCTCTCTCTCTCAGGATCAAGGAGCTGAATGACCTCTGTGACCTTTCTCCTGAATGGGACGGACTGAGGAGTGACATCATCAGTCTGCAGCCAGCTGATTGGCTGGTACGAGGTGACAGTGTCAGAGCTCAACAGGTTGAGAGGTGAGACCAGGTCCAGGTGACCAACACACCTGTTCTGCCATCTGATTAGTTGATTAAACATCAGGTAATAAGGAAGTATAGATAGACATTGTTTGTCTCTTTCCCTCCTCCTCTCTTCTCTCATCTACACACTCTCCTCTCCTCTCCTCTTCTCTCCTCTCCTCTCTCCTCTCCTCTCCTCCCTCTCTCTTCTCCTCTCCTCTCCTCCCTCTCTCTTCTCCTCCTCTCCTCTCTTCTCTTCTCCTCTCCTCTCCTCTCTCCTCCCCTCCTCTCCTCTCTTCTCCTCTCCTCTCCTCTCTCCTCTCTTCTCCTCTCCTCTCCTCCCCTCCCTCTCTCTTCTCCTCCTCTCCTCTCCTCTCTCCTCTCCTCCCCTCCCTCTCTCTTCTCCTCCTCTCCTCTCCTCTCTCCTCTCCTCTCCTCCCCTCCTCTCCTCTCTTCTCCTCAGGCTCCTCTTGTTTTAAATCGTCTCAGAGGAAGGCCGACAGAAATGTGCAGTTTGTTCCTACCAACCTCCACCTGCAGAGGATGGAGGTGATCCACGATCCAAACCAAACAGGTACTCTCTCTCTCTCTCTCTCTCTCTCTCCCTCT
>NC_140293.1:415847-423347 GCF_964030765.1 Micromesistius poutassou | reverse complement strand
TTCCTTCTGCTTCGTCCACCTCCTGTGCCTGGACTTCACCGTGGCCGAGCGGGAGGAGTGGTACACCGCCTTCGTCAACATCACCTACGTGGACCCCGCCTCCTCGGAGCTCCGCACGGAGAAGACGGAGTGCGGACGCTACGGGGAGCACTCTCTGAAACGGGACGCCCGGGGGGCTGTGGCGATGCCGTCCGCTCCGCAGGACAGGCAGGCGTGCGACCCCAACACCCGGTTCTCGGTGCCCGGGCAGGCCGGGGCGTGGATAGCCCTCATCGCCCGGGGGAACTGCACCTACAAGGACAAAATCCGCCACGCGGCCGGGCAGAACGCCTCGGCTGTTGTCATCTTTAACGTGGGAACGAGCAACTCCAACGACACCATCACCATGCCCCACGCAGGTAGGTCCACCCCCCCCCCCCAGCCAAAGGCAGGTAGATCCATCACCTAGCCCATCCCAGTAGGTCCATCACCTAGCCCAACGCGGATAGGTCCATCACCCTGCCCAACACACGTAGGTCCATCACCTAGCCCCTTACAGGCAGGGAGGTAAGCGGTTCTAGCCCTAGTGGGTTTATGTGTCTGTTACCTTCCAATACTTCATGCTCTCTGAGAGGGTTACAAGGGTCCTGACATTAAAGTCAATTCTGAAATACAATTGAACATTTACTTGAACAGTTAAATGACAAAATGTTCAATAATAGTTTGTGATACTTTTCCAGTATCGTCAGTTTGTACGAGCGTCATAATGAGCGATTTTGTATAGGAAATGCTTCACACACTGGCGTTAAACTAAACGTCCGGGCAGCATCAAAATCCACCGCTCCGTGACCGGGAAGACGTATACGTGTATATAATATATAGTTTCTCCCCATCATACATGAGCCATAGATACAAGAGTTTGAGTTCCTCTACTGGGTCTACGGTATCAGAACTGTCCTACTCCTCCTCCTGTAGCCCCCCCCCCCCCCCCCCTCCTCCTACTCCAGATGTTCCATGAGTACACCAGGAAGGAACTTCAGGAATGTTCCCCCAAACTAAGGACAACTTTTGGAATGCCTCCATCACTGTGTGTGCATGTGCGTGCGGGCGTGCGTGCGTGTGTGGTCCTGATATTGACTGGCTTGTTTACTTCATACTGGCTTTAAGTGTTCTTAGACCATTTCGATGGTGAGACACTTGAAATAATAAAATAGTGATTTATACATGTTCATACTTAATATATACACTCATGAGCGTGTTACTTAAGTGCGTGTTTGTGTGTGGCTCTCTCTCCAGGTACGGGCGAGGTCGTGGCCATCATGATCCCGGAGCCCAAGGGCCGCGAGGTGGTGGCCCTGCTGGAGCGCAATGTGACGGTAACCATGGCGATCAGCATCGGCACCAGGAACCTCCAGAAGTACGTGAGCCGCACGTCGGTGGTGTTCGTCTCCATCTCCTTCATCGTCCTGATGATCATCTCCCTGGCCTGGCTCGTCTTCTACTACATCCAGAGGTTCCGCTACGCTAACGCACGCGACCGCAACCAGGTACACGCATGCACGCACGCATGCGCACATGCACACGTGCACACACACACACACAGCAACCTGGTACATACACACATCTAGAGGTTCAGCTACGCTAATGCACATGACCGCAACCAGGTACACACACATCCAGAGGCTCCCCTATGCTAACCATAACGCACGCTGCAACCAGGTACAGATATATGTGTATACATTATATTCTATATATGTGTGTATACACAGGGTCTCCAAATCATAATGAATATATATAAATATGAGGTATATATGTATATATTATCTTCTATAATAAGATATGTACACAGTGTGTCAACATTATTGTGTAAATACGTATGTAAATGTAGACACATATGTACATAAACTTACACAACGTAGGGATTGGCAATATGGCAAAAAAGCAACCGTTGCATTTCAAAGATGTTTTATATTAACTACGGCGCCTCGCCTACAGACAGCTGTGGGATGATGAGATTTTAAAAAATGTGTTTTGGGCTGAAATTTCTAGGAAGGAGGGACGTGTTACGCCCTGTGTCAACATCATGATACTTTTAAAGTACCATTTTCGTAAGAGCAGCATAATGAGCAATGTAATGCATGATTTGCTCCACACACCATGGTGTTATTCGAGAGGCTTCACCCTTACTCGGTGGAGGATACCAAAAACATCAGCAGCTCAGATGGAGATTCACCATCCACACACACACCGTTGCATTAGGTGTCCGGGAAGCCTAACCCTTCTCAGAGGTATTAACCCTTATTGAAGAAAGTGTGATTTAAGATATGGCTGAGAAATCAAGTTTGGATGCATAGCCATAGATCTTAAACTGATAGAATGTGCACCATAGCACGATTCTAACGATCTGTCTGCAAAGGCAGATCGCCCAGACATTTTATTGTTCACAAGCTATTTTTGTCATATGGCTCCCCCCCTATTATAACATATGATATAAATGTATATCTGTACACATTATCATGCATGAATGTGATACACATTCTCTCACATTACAAAGTTTATATACCTACATATATACAGTATATATGTAGGTAGTATATATGAGTTGACAGTACATCTCTAACCATACCCCCCCCCCCAGCGTCGTCTAGGGGACGCGGCTAAGAAGGCCATCAGTAAGCTGCAGGTTCGCACCATCCGGAAGGGAGACCAGGAGACCAACGCTGACTTTGATAACTGTGCTGTCTGCATCGAGGGCTACAGGCCCAACGAGCTGGTCCGAGTACTGCCCTGCAGGTATACCATTATATATGAATACATACTATATAATATACACCATTATATATGAATACATACTATATAATATATATATACTATAATACATGTACCATTATGTCTGCATTGAGCGCTACAGGCCTAACCAGCTGGTCTGAGTACTGCCCTGCAGGTATACTATTATGTATAAACACATACTATATAATATATACTCTTACGTATGTACCATTATGTCTGCATTGAAGGCTAAAGGCATAACAAGCTGGACCGAGTACTGCCATGCAGGTATACGATTAAATATGAATACTAGGGCTTGGCAATAAACGCAATAATAACGGCTTTAGTTATTCGTTTTTAACTGCACAGATATTTTTTATATATAGACACTCATTTGGAGGAGGAGCAGTACCTTGTTGTCGGATGGCAACTAACAATTACAGGAGACGATCACCTGGCTCACAAAACGATACGAGACACATTGTGGACAAGACACGGCTTCATTATGTTCAGTCACCGAGACAATTAATGCTTGTCCTGCATTTAACGTAGGCCTAGGCTATACTGAAACACAAACATATAGCCTGTAGCATTGATCTGGGTTATAGGGTATAACCAGCCTGCATCTCACGGGAGAGCGGAATAAATAAATAAACACACAAAATAAATGTGGGTAGCAGCAGGATCCACAGCGGCAGGTCTTAAGTCATCAAACATCTTTCTAATCATCGTTTTAATGCTGTGAGCTGCGATTTGAGCTTCAGTCCTTTTTTTTTGTGTTGATTCTAGAATGAATATACTGTACATATATATGCAACAACCTTGACGGTGCATTTTGAACAGATAAAATAATGTGATTAATCGCTATTAAATATTTGAAACGCTTCACAGCCCTAATAAATACATACTGTTATATATACAGTATACTTTTATCTATGTACCGTTATGTCTGCCTGCTTTTTGAGCTGACCTGAGTATACTATACATGCATTACGTTATATTCTATTATTGTGTTCCAGACATGTGTTCCATAAGAGCTGTGTGGACCCCTGGCTGTTGGACCACCGAACCTGTCCCATGTGCAAGATGAACATACTTAAAGCCCTGGGCATCGCTGTAAGACCCCTCCTCTCCTAGTCTCCTAGGACACTCTCCTCTATCCTCGTTTCCTAGGATACTCTCCCTCTACCATCGTCCTCCATCCTAGTCATGTACTTACCATGTACCTAACCATGTACTTCAGATTCAGATTCAGATTACTTCATTAGTTCCCGAGGGGCAATTCGGTTTACAGCCAACCCATCCATTAAGGGTCAAAAGTGCATTAATATACAATGTTGAAAGTAACAAACATTGTACACCGATACACTTTTTACCCTTAATGGATATACTGCTATTTACATTGATTCCTCTCTCTCTCTCCGTCTCAGCTGAATGCCGACTGTCTGGACGACCTCCCCCTGGACTACGACCTGGTGGTGGGGGGACCGGGGCTGGGGGGGCTGGGGGCGGTGGGGGCCCTGGCCCTGGAGGCCGGGGTCTCGGGGGCGTCCAGCGAGGGAACACTGAGCGAGGGGGGGTCGTCGGTGGTGCTGGACCCGGGGGTCCGGCGGCTGGGCCTGCCCCAGGAGTACCACCACCCAGACAACCTGAGGGACAGCCCGGTCACTGCCACCACGGACACACACACAGGTAGGACACACACGCGGGTAGGACACACACACACACACGCACTCACACACAGGTAGGACACACACACGGGTAGGACACACACACACACACGCACTCACACACAGGTAGGACACACACAGGTAGGACACACACAGGTAGGACACACACACACACACGCACTCACACACAGGTAGGACACACAGGTAGGACACACACACAGGTAGGACACACAGGTAGGACACACACAGGTAGGACACACACAGGTAGGACACACACACAGGTAGGACACACACACAGGTAGGACACACACACAGGTAGGACACACACACAGGTAGGACACACAGGTAGGACACACACAGGTAGGACACACACACAGGTAGGACACACACACAGGTAGGACACACACACGGGTAGGACACACACACACACACGCACTCACACACAGGTAGGACACACACACAGGTAGGACACACACAGGTAGGACACACACACAGGTAGGACACACACACGGGTAGGACACACACACGCACTCACACACACACTCACTCATGCGTCCGTTGACGGAGCTCATTGACTTTGCATGGGGTGCTCACGAAATGCATTGTGGGGCCGTGGAGAAATGTTCAACTTTTCAGGCAGCGACGGATCCGTCAGCCAATCAGATTGCGTTATGCAAATATACGCAGATACACTGTCCAATGAAATTGTCTTTCTGGAGTGTGAACGCAGCATTAGAATAGTATAGGTTGAGAGTGTGTTCCTGTTCAATCATCATCAATACAATTGTTTATCTCTCTACTTTCTATCACAGAGGAGCTCCAGCCAATGGCGAGCAGTGCTTCGGTGGCCTCCCTCGTCATCGCCGTGGAAACGGGGCTGTCAGACGAAGAGGGCTCCCCGGACCCCTCCCCCTTGGCCGAAAAGTCCTGAGAGTACGCTGTCCAGAGCCAGGTCAGCTCCTCTTGGACTTTAGCCTGTCAGAGTCCAACAGAAGCTGGCCCACTGTGACTGTGACTGTGTCTGGAGGTCTGGACCTTTTTAGGAGATGAACTCATCTGGACCGGTCTGTGGAGCATTAGAGCCCAGGTAGAACGATGTTCCACGAACGATGTTCCGTAGCCACGACCTTGTAGAATGAATGTCTCCAATCTGGCTGTTATACCGGACTGAGAGCAGAGAGACTCAACTGGCTCCGAGTAGATTTCACTCTTGATCCATTCAACACGTTACCCAGAATCCTTCATGGATGCACATGGCGTTTGCCTGCTCCTAAACCAGGTGTGAATCTGGGTTGTAGATCTGGATTAAGATGGGACAGAATCAGGTGTGAAACTGGGTTGTTGATCTGGATTAAGATGGGACGTAACCAGTTGTGAATCGGGGTTATAGGTCTGGGTTAAGCTGGGATGGAACATGGTGTGAATTTGTGATTACCTGGTCTGTGTGTGGTCTGAATATGGTTACATGGTTGTGAACTTAATTCCAGGTCTTAGACCTAGTTATTGACCAGGTCTACCTAAACGTAAAGACAACATTACTGTTGTGGCTCTGCTCCCGACCTTGACTACACCCCAACCTCGGAATGCCCCGCCCACCTCTGCCCATGGCCAATAAGAGGCAGGAAGGGGAGGAACCAAGACCCTCTTCTGGTGAGCCAAGCTCGGACCTTGTGTGTGTGTGTGTGTGTGTCTGTGTGTGTGTCTTCATGTATCCCAGCCACAGGATGGCTTAACATTCTGAAACATCGTGTCAACTGGTTACCAGTTGAGGAGAGATGACGACGAGAGACTATACACTCATGGGAGAACACTGTTTTTGTAATTATTCGGTTTGTAATTTAGTTGCACAAATACAAGGACACTGTTGAAATGCGGAGGACACAAGGTCCAATATTAAAGACTTATTCATAGGCCTGGATTTTTATAAGATACTTTTATTTTGAAAGAAGGACCTATATTTTGAAAGGACAAAGTGGGACTGGTGTGAGTTACATGGTTGTCAATATTCTGTGAGGTTTTATAAGAGACTTTTATTTTGAACGGACACTTTAAAACTGATTTACATGGTTGTCCAGATTCCCTGGCTAGGTGTCCACATTTCCTGGTTTTGAATGACATACTTTTATTTTGAAAGGATGACCTTTATTTTGAAACGAAACACCAAGACTCGTGTGAGAACTACGCTTCATGCAGTCCCGATTTGCTTTTATGTATTGGGAAGACACTCTGACCAATACAATTGGCAGTTGGATGGGACTTGTGTAGTATTTTAATTTGTTGTGTGTTTGTGAATTATTATAAACTCCTTTTTAAATGTATGATGTTCACACGCATTTCATTTAGATTTCTCTTTCTCATTGCGACGTGTTGGTAAATCAGGGTTCCTATGCTGGAATATGTTTAATAAGGTCAACTCCTCGCCAAACTAATAACCTGATACCTTGGGCCTCTGCTGATCTCAACAATTTGTGAAGAATGAAGTAATTAGCTTGTTTACTGTTCCTTCATAGTCAACACTACCACGGCTCAATCACACAATAAAATGTCAAAGAAGTTTCAAACGTTTTGTTGAACTGATATCTGTTTGAAGAGGATGCGTGTTGGGGTTGGTACTGAGTGATTTAACCTGATGTAAAATTAGATTACTCTGAGAGGTTAAACTGGTTAAATAATCTGAGGTTAGACTAGTTTACTAGTGGATTAGTGGACTTGTTTAATCAGGTTAGACTTAATGAAATAGGTTAGATTGGTTTAATCAAAAAGGTTAGACTGGTCTAATCAAAGAGGTTAGACTGGTCTAATCAAAGGGAATCAGTCACATCTTAATACAGAGACACAATGTCTTGGACGCAGAACATTTCAACACATTTACAGTGACATTGATTTCCACAAAATGAAATAAAAACGAAACCAAAACCACAAGCTTCTGCTCTTCTTCTAGGGAGAGCCTGTCTGCTAGGTTTAGTATAGTGGAGAAGCACTTGTGCGAAGCCCTCTGATCTAGAGGAAAGCCTGTGGAACCCAAATGCACAGAGATGAATTCTCTGCCTTTATGCTGTGTATTTTACACGTGTGTGTGTGT
>NC_140293.1:411495-415647 GCF_964030765.1 Micromesistius poutassou | reverse complement strand
GTGTGTGTGTGTGTGAAGGTAGGGACCCAGCTGATCCGGGGGGTGTCCGGTGGGGAGAGGAAGAGGACTAAACATCGGCATGGAGCTCATCATCAACCCCGGTGTGCTCTTCCTGGACGAACCCACGACCGGCCTGGACTCCAGCACCGCCAACTCAGTGCTGCTGCTGCTAAAGAGGTCGGCTAACACGCTAACGTAGCCCTGTTCATTAATGTACAATACCTTTTTTGTTTCCAAATATGATCCATATCTACAGTTGACTTGATTGTTGGCCGTCATTGCTTCTCCTCATTTTTGCGTGTGATTGAGTGACTGTGCAGACGGCAGGGGCGCTGATTGTTGAAAGGGGTGATATTATGCCACCCGGTGGGAGTGTGATTTGCCATGATGAGTCGTTTGTAAACGGGTTTTAGTGACATCACAAGTGGGAGTGTCCACCCTAGATGTGTGCTGGATGGACTGAAACACAGGGAAAGGCAGATTTTCAGAAGGCGTTTAATGTCTAATCACACTCACATCCGGTGGCATAATATCACCGCTTTAAAAGAAGACAGAGAGAGACATCAAAATATATATAGTATTGTCTCAAGCCCAGATTTGAATGAGCGTTGAGGCCTTGTTGATGACGAATATATACCAATATATATATTTTCTATAAAAAGAAACCTAAGTGCGACCAAATCATTAATTTTAGTCCAAGAGGACCGGTCATTAGACTCAGGGTTTGGTAAAAGCGCTACACTGACATGCTACCAATTACACACAACCACCGCCGTGGACGCTAGGACTGTTAAAAGGTCTGCTGACACGCTAACACATCGCTCTCTCTCTCTCTCTCTCTCTCTCTCTCTCTCTCTCTCTCTCTCTCTCTCTCTGTCTCTCTCTCTCTCTCTCTCTCTCTTTTCCCTCCCTCTCTCTCTCTGTCTCTCTCTCTCTCTCTTTCCCTCCCTCTCTGTCTCTCTCTCTCTCTCCCTCGCTCTCTCTTTACCTCTCTCTCTCTGTCTCTCTTTCTCTCGCTCTCTCTCTCTCTCTCTCCCAGGATGTCTGAACATGGTCGCACCATCATCCTGTCGATCCATCAGCCTCGCTACTCCATCTACCGGCTTTTCGACAGCCTCACACTCCTGGTCAACGGCAAGCAGGTCAGCAGCTAACAGCTAGCTTGTTAGCTGGCTAGCATAACAAGCTAACCAGCTAGCAGAAACCATATGCCAACACGCTAACCTGTTAGCATGCCAGCAGGCTCACCAGCCAGCACAACCAAACCAACAAGCTAACAAGCTAGAATAAATGACACAAACCAGCTATTCTAATCTAGGGGGACCAGATTTCCTGAAATTAAAACCGGGATACTTTGCGCGTGACCACATGCGTGTGCATGTGAGGTCATAGCTCAATTTCAACACGTAGGACCAGTGGTGGCTGGTGATCAAATTTGTTGGTGGGGGTCAGTCAGGGACGGGGGGTCAGTCAGGCCGGGGGGTCTGGGGGTCCTTCCCCCCCGAAGATTTTGATTTGGTAGATGTGATTTCCTGTAGTCTGGTACATTTTGGGGATGGCCACTATAGCCTACCTAAAAATTCATTCAGATTCATAGCCTACATCCTGACTTGCAGGGTCAAGCTTACACTGCATATACAGACCTACTTTATGGCATTCCACCAACCATTGCTATTTGTCCTATGGGTGTTATTCTGATATTGAAGCAAATCATGATAACTGTCCTATAGGACTACTGCACACAACAAATACTAATGGGGAAAAATAATCATGTATGTATATTGGTTTGATTAAATTAGTTTTGTGTGTTCTATATCTTTATGAATTAGCCTGGAGCTTAAGAAAGTTTTTAAACAAAGCATAGTTAGCATAGATAGCCTACACATGTTTGTTTGAGGAGTGAATTTGCTCCAAAATAGATTTGTTTGCTGACAGCCTGCTGCTGTGGAATTGAAATCGCGGACAGGTGTCATCAAAATTGGCCCCTGTAACAAGCAACGCCTTTAAGGTGGGAACGGTCATGCGGTTCCTCTCGTCAGTCCAAGTATTTGTTCATGATCATTGCATTCTTCTGAAATGCGCGAACATCTCCGCCCAGCGAGCGTCCGCTGGGTGGACGAGTGCTGCATTCCACTGTACGACCGTCCCTGTTGCGTACGCCCTTACACATTCTTGAAATCATATGCTGGATGCATTAATCATTTGATGTGGTTTTTAGTTAATGATTGGGCTATAATAAGACCACGTTGGCTATGTAATCGCGGACAAAAGGGGACATTTCATAGTGGTTGGTGGAAACCGGGACAATTTAGACTCGGCACACGCAACCTTAAATCGGGACTGTCCCGGTAAAACCGGGACGTCTGGTCACCCTATTCTAATCACACTGACGAGCTAACCAACTAGCAAACTAACAACCAGTTAGCATTCCAAAAAGCTAACCAGCTGCCATAACAGCAAGCTTTGCCAGAGCATTTCGCTGGACCTGAGGCTATGTTGGAGTATATTACCGAGAATCATCATTGTTTGAACAATATTGTTCCAATTATTGTTATTTTTGGCTAGGTTTTCCACGGACCAGCGCAGAACGCACTGGGATACTTTGCTGACATAGGTCAGCATCATTCTACCCCCTTTGGATTTCTACATCTAGTACAATAAACACAGTTAGTGTTCTTAACGTGTGGCTGTTTTGGAACTCCATTTCCCAGGATACACCTGTGAGCCCCACAACAACCCAGCCGACTTCTTTCTCGATGTCATCAATGGAGACTCCTCAGCCTTGAACTTCAACAAAACAGACAATGAGGGTAGGGAGTGTGTGTGTGTGTGTGTGTGTGTGTGTGTGTGTGTGTGTGTGTGTGTGTGTAGAGGAATGGACCCAGCTGATCTGGGGGCTGTCTGGTTGGTAGAGGCAGAGGACTTACATTGTGTGTGTGTGTGTGTACACCATTAATATGTGTGTGTATATGTATACCAAATGTCCATCTCCTCCTCCAGATGTTGATTCAGGTGAGGGCTCCTCCAGGAAGGTGGAGGAGTTGCTGGTGCAGGAGTACAGGAGCAGCAGCTACTTCAAGGACACCAAGGCTGAGCTTGGTACGTACACACCAAGATCGCCGGTTCGATTCTGTGAGCTGCAAACACATCGATCCATTCGATTAAGACAAAGATAGAATTTAATAGAATATATATTTATTTTCCCCCAAGGGAGAATTTGATATTTTTTGATTTTGATTTGAAACCCATTAGAGATGCATACATCCACTGTCCACCCATAACAGATACATACACACATTGTTCTTATGATCCACCTGACCCACCCAACCCAGTCGCACAGTCCACAAGGTAGAGGGAAACTGTCATTCCTTCTACGTTGGGTTGAGTAGGTGGATGAGTGGTGCTCCTGAATGGGTCCTCAGTGGTGTTCATAAATCCCATCATGGGACTAATAATTCTGATCATAACTGATATAGGCCGACGTGACTTGATAAGTACATAGTTACATCTTCCGAGGCTCAGCTAAGCTAGGTCTGTGTCTCCAGAGAGGATCACCCAGGGGAATAAAGGATTGACGAGTTCTAACTCCCGGACCATCACCTATACCACCGGCTTCGGGACCCAGTTCAGATGGGTCCTCAAGAGAACCTTTAAGAACCTCTTGCTCAACCCTCAGACCTCCATAGCACAGGTAAACGTTCACACACACACACACACACACACACACACACACACACACTTCCATAGCACAGGTAAACACTCACGCATAAACACCTGACGCATGCACACACCTCCATAAAATAGACACACACACACATGCATGCACACACACACACACACACACACACACACACACAGAACTTCATTGCACAGGCACACACACACACATAGGTTTGTATCGTGTGTACTATGTATAGTGAGGTGTGTATGGTGTGTAGTACACAGTGTGTACTATGTATATGTATATATGTATATATCTATGTAGGTGTGTATGGGGTGTAGTAAAGTGTGTCGTATATATATATATATATATATATATATATATATATATAGTGATTGTCTATGTGGTTGTAGGTGGCGGTGACTGTGTTTCTGGCGCTGATCGTGGGCGTCATCTTCTTTGACGTAAAGGAGGACACATTTGGTAGTCAG
>NC_140293.1:388995-408995 GCF_964030765.1 Micromesistius poutassou | reverse complement strand
CTAAGTGCTCCTGTCAATCAGATCCTTCACATGACCCCTGTTTTAAGACCTGGCTTAATGTCTTGCTTTACTTCCAGTTCTCAATTACACCAGCCATATCTGGCTGGTGTTAACATTGCGTTGTAGGTCCTCAGTAATACCAAAGTTGTGTTAACATTGTGTGTGGTAGGTCCTCAGTAATACCAAGGTTGTGTTACCAGTGTTTTGGTGGTCCTCATTATGATATATGGCCGGGGTTAACAGTGTGTTGAACTTGAACTTGTAGGTCCAGGGCCGCTGCTAGCCAATTGGGTGCCCTAGGCATGATTAGGGGTACCATAATTAATTGTATTATTTCAAGCAAATATGCATACCTTTGTATTGCCTGATGCCTATAATGGTGTAATTAATGAGGGCAATTGTAGTTGTGCTTCATCTTTAATGTTAATAACGCATCATTATGATTATTATGATGATGATCATAATGGTGGTGCGGTGCCCCCTCCAGCACTTGGTGTTCACAGTGTTTTGTGGGTCCTCAGATGTACAGGGGAAGCCTTCCTGTCTTACCAGGGTGTGGATTACTCCGACTGGGGCTTATGGCAGAACCACATGGCCCTGGGCATCATGACCCTCATCTTCCTCTGCATCGCTTACACCAAACTACGCTTCATCAAAAAGTTTACCTGATGGCCGGCTCTGCCTATGACCAGTAGAACACTGTTTGCACCAGGCAGCCTCCAGTACAACTAGTGAAGGACCGTGGTTGTTATTGGGGAAGGAAACATTGATTGTTAAATGTTTTTTTTGTAAAAAAAAAAAAAAAAAGCATCTCCATTCATGCTTGATTTCAGTATTCAATTTGTATTGATTTAGAATTTGAACTGTATATTACTTTTTAATATAATTCTTTATTGTATTTTATGAAGATATTATTCATGTTTATGGCTAATACCGGTGTTACGTGAAGCCTCACTTCTAACATTCATTGGTTATAAATTATAGTTGCACACACTGGATTGTTTTACTTAAAGTGTTTATAATTACTATTTCAATTAAAAAAGACCATACCTGCAGGGTCTCCATAGTGGATTTTGAGTGTGTGATTGTGTGTGTGTGTGTGTATGAGTATGTGTGTGTGTGAGTATGTGTGTAACCTAACCCTAAATAAACGAAGGATTAAAGAGATTGTTGAATGTTGTTATATGTCTCAATTCTCTTTAAACATGGTGTAAAGTCTAGACAGGAGCTTACCTCTGTTCCTCCTCTAGATTACCCTCTCCCTCTCTGTTGCTCCTTCTCGACATCACTCTCTATCTCTCTTCACCTCATCTCTCCATTATACTATCTCTCGCCATCACCCCTCGCTCTTTCCAACGGTCTCTCTATATCTTTCCATCCCACGTTCTGCCTATCTTCAATAATCTCTCTCATCAGTTCATTCTCTCTCTCACATGTGCTTTGGTGTTTAACCCCTTTTTTTTTCTCCTGGTTGCATCGCCCGTTCTCTTTTCACCATGCGTCGCCGGTATCGCTCGTCCATTTTACTGTTGTTTGCTCTCCACATCGTTTACCATTCTAATGCTCGGAAGCTGGACTCTGGAGCCAAAGGTCAGTACATCTGAGAGTATGTGTGTGTGTGTGTGTGTGTGTGAGAGAACGTGAGAGAGACCTTTATATCAACAGGGGGAGAGAGAATAAATGTGAAATGTTGATTTTATCTCCCTTCTGATCGTATTTAACTTTTTGTGCTGTGGGAATGTATGTGGACATCCATGCCAAAAAAAACCTTTGAATTTGTATGAAAAGATTACATAGTAAAAATGTCTCTCTCTTAGCTCCGCCCCCTCCATCTCTGTCTGGTTTCCCGCCTCCAGAGCTTGATGGGCAAGCTGTTGGTGACACCTGCAGGATTGTTCCTATTATTACACCTTTTTTTACTACACCTGGCATTCCTACACCTGCACCCACACCCTCCCACAGCACACAGCCCACCAGGGCAAAGGTAATTATATATTGTTGAAATATATACAACAATTGGAAGGAAAGTTTCACGTCCTGTTTTATAAGGTTCATATTTGTAATTTAGTTTTTTTGTTTGCAACCTATGTAAAATAACAGGCGGTGCCAGCCAGACCCGCGAAGCCAATTGACCAATCGCCTGCCAAGAAACCGACCAATAACTCCCCAACCAGGAACCAGGAACAACAGGTTGCTAAGCAGCCGGCCGCATGGCCACCAACCACCAATAGACTTTTCAGGCTGAACCCCCACCTCCTCCATTCCCTCCTTATCAATAGTGGAAGGCCTAAGGCCGGCTATGTCCCTAGCCTGCCTGCTGATTGGCTGTTTCCTGGCTACGGTGTGATGTCACCAAACCTCCATCCAAACCGGAGAATGACTGTGAGGAGTCGTTACAAAGGACGCACTCAGCCTTGCTGCTGGAAACACTCAGACAGTGATTCAGACTCCTCTGAAGAGTCCTGAGAACGGGGTTAATGGACAACTGTCAAAAAAAACAAAACATAGTTTAACCGTAGCTTCAGTTTTTTGTTTTTACACTTGGTTGAGTTCCTTAGTTTAGGTGTTGTTTAAGGCTAGTTTATATTCTTGATGAGGGAAGTTAGTTTCTTGTCTTGATTGAGGTCGTTTTTTTTACTAACGGATACGTTTCTTTTAAGTCTTGTTTAGGCTACTCTTTGTCTTGGTTCAGGCTCATGTGTTTTTTAGTCTTGGTTTATTTCATTTTCTGTTTCAGTACCTACAGCATTAAATTCTTATAATAGTATTATGCAGGGTACATTGAATGTTATAGGGTTTTTTCACACTGCCAAAGCAGAAAATAATCCCTTCTGAAGAAGATGTTAATTTGCATGGATAAAATGCATAAAAACAATATTTTCATTGTTTTGTATGAATTAAGAACTCAAAATAAAAGATACAACAATGCATGTATTGTTCCCTCAAAGAACCAACCTAAAAATACTTAATTTAAGTTTCAAACCAGTTTCCTCACTGGTCTCTAAACCCAGCAGAAAAACAAGGCCAGTACATTTTTCATCTGGGGTAGTGCAAAAGGTTTCTGGAAAGAATGTCCATCATGTCATGGTTACTGCAGGGGTACTGTGTACTTAGGCCTCTTCTGGAGCCTTCAGGAAGGATGTGGTCTCAGGAGCTTCCGGAGCCTTCAGGGAGGATGAGGATGTGGTCTCAGGACCTCCTGGAGCCTTCAGGGAGGATGAGGTCTCAGGACCTACTCTTAACTTCAGGGAGGACGAGGAAGAGGTCTTAGGACTCTCTGAGCGGCTAGGGTCCATGGAGGTGTGAGGACTCTAGAGGACAGGTGGAGCCCAGTATGGGGAGCTTCAAAACCAGCCGACCCCCAGGTGTCCCTGTAGGCCCTCGGGTGATGGAGGTAGAGGTGAGAACATGAGCAGCAGACGGAGGAGGATGTCCTCTTGTCTGTGGCTCTGTAGGAAGCTCATAGGTCAGCGCTTTTCTGCTTGGCTTTAAGTAGATATCAACCTTCATAGCTTCTAACTCACTGTCTCTTGATCTTTGGGTAAACTTCAGAGATGAAGCGACATCTGGCTCCTGGATTGTCTCCAACTCTGCAGATCTCAGAGGTTTGTAGAATGCTGTTTCCTGTGCGGGATACAGGTTCTCCTGGTCTTGTAGATTGAGGGTAAAGAACAAGCCCTTGACACCAAAGCTTTCACTGGTCTGGAGAGGACCAAATTATTCCTGGACCCACCTGCTCTGGGTCTAGATATTCCCTTACCGGCCTTCTCTTCCGGTCGCGGTGCCCTAGGTTTGGGTCCTGAAGGTGGGGCCAGTAGCCCTGCTCTGTCCAGACTGGGTCTACTGGGTTTACGATTCTGCCTGTTTTTCAGTATGACCCTCATCTTCTCCTCCCCTCCTCCCACCTCCTCACCTTCTCCCTGCAGCCACATCAGTACCAAAAACCAGAGATCACAATGTCTTTGAGGATTTAGGCTCAAGTCATCTAATTAGTCAATAGACCTCTTATGTGTGAATATTGGGATCAACTTTAATATAAAGATGATACTATACCAGGTCCTGGTGCGGTCCACTCCTCCTGTCCTCCGCTCTCTCTTTTCTGTCCACCCGGGAGATGTTCCTGATGGGCAGGACAGAGCAGTCGTCCCGCTCTTCCTGGATCCTATACAGCAGCTCCTCCACAAACCTTCAAGGAACCCGAGGCACTGTTAGATATGATGATAACACTGTATATACTACAATAGTCAATAGTCTATATAATAATGTGCACCTCGTGGTGAACATGGGGTGGTGCAGTAGCTCTGAGCTCTGGGCTCTGAGTTCTGGGTCCATCTGGAGACACATCTGGAAAGACAGGAGGTTACTGTAGTGTGTGTGTGCGTGCGTGCGTGCGTGCGTGTGTGCGTGCGTGCGTGCGTGCGTGCGTGCGTGCGTGCGTGCGTGCGTGCGTGCGTGCGTGCGCGTGCGTGCATGCGTGTGCGTGTGTGCGTGTGTGTGTGTGTGCACCTGCACCAGCTGCAGTACGGTGTGTGTTATCTTGGGGTCTCTGCTATCCAGAGGTTCTCTGATGGCACACTGAGGGAACCGGAGACCGGAGAACGCAGGGTTCCTGTAGAACATCTGCTGCTGTCGCTCTGTGGAACATCCTGATAGGAACATTTAAAACTCTCTCTGAACTACAAATAATCTTTAACTACAAGCTCCCATCATCATCTCTCTCCCATTAAACTATACAAACACCCTTTAAATCACAAACACTCTTTGAAGCTTGTAACAACTGCACTGTACCTAATCATAAAAATACCATACTTTGTCATCAAAGATTAAGGAAACATGCCAGTGTGTTATGATTAACTGTTCTCAGTACCCCAGGTTGCCAGATATGAAACAAATTTGCTGACAAATACAGCGTGCTGCTGAAAGATGGAGATAGCCTAGGGCCCAGGAGAGTTTCAATACGCATGCCACAAGAGCTAGTTTATCACTTGCAAACAATAAATGAATTGTGAATGTATGCATTTGCTGATCAACGTACGTGTGTAGGACACTCTGTCACTGTCACACTAAACTAATCTCTAGTCTCAAAAGAAAATGTTACACTCGGCTTGTTTTGCGCTCTGTTTCGTTCTGTGTCCTGAACCTGGCAACCCATGTGAGCTTGGAGTCTGGGGAGGAGGGGAGGAGGGGTCATGTGGAGACAACTCTCTGCAACACTGTGAATTTGGACTGCATTATCCACTTTAAAAGCTTGGTGTCAATGTAACACATTGTTACTCTATACTACAAACACCCTTTATGTGAAAAACACCTTAAACTACACCCCCCCCCCCCCCCCCCCAGAAGTCTTTTAATCTACCAGTACTCACCAAAGCAGCGTATCAGCCGGTACAGCTGGTCCAGGTCAGAGTCCCCAGGAAACAGAGCGTGTCCTGTCACCAGCTCTACATACACACAACCCACTGCCCACACGTCTACTGGTCTACACACACACACACACACACACACACACACACACACACACACACACATACACACACACACACACACACACACACACACACACACACACACACACACAGGTCAAACTCTCTACATACACACATCCCACACCCCACACATCTACTGCCCTACACACACACACACACACACACACACACACACACACACACACACACACACACACACACACACACACACACACACACACACACAGGTCAAACTCTCTACATACACACATCCCACACCCCACACATCTACTGCCCTACACACACACAGACACACACACACACAGACACACACACACACACACACACACACACACACACACACACACACCCATCCAGGTACGTACTTGCCGTAGTGCGAGTCTCCCACCAGGAGTTCGGGGGCTCGGTACCAGCGCGTCGCTACATAGTCCGTGTACCCCCGCCTCTCCCCAGAGGCCACGCCCACACCGCGGGCAAACCCAAAGTCACACAGCTTGACCACGCCCCCCGGCGACACCAGAATGTTCTCCGGTTTGATGTCGCGGTGGATGACCTGGGGAGGAGGCACATGACGACATCATCACATGCCGACCACATGTTGCCCAGAAGGCCTCTTCCACTCCTCAACACAATGTATACCGTCGTAGTGTACAGTAGAGTAGTATCGTTTAGTAGTACTGTTTAATGTTGTGCGTACCCGACCCACACGGTGCGAAACACAGGGGATCTCGGGGGGTCTGGGACCCCTTGATTAACACTTGGGACCCCCTTAAAGCTGTGACAGCAACATTTTGGGGAGTCTCTGGAAAAAATCTCTGGAAAATCTTATTACTTAATCTTACACTATTTGTCAAATGCAATTGACAATCATAATATTTTCAACGCTTAATTTGTCCAGTTTTCATTATTCAAAATGCGCAACATTTACAGATAACTACAGATAGGCTTCAGCAAAAATAGTTGGTTGTGTTTCCACTGATATTGCTATTGAATGCACAGTTGTTTCAGGCGAGGCCTTCTTCCTTGGGTGGCGCTGTTGCAAATAGTCTGCAGTCCAAATGTTGAGTAGGTTAGAAAACCTAACAAAGTCAACAAAGTCCTAGAGATGCTCAACCCTCCATTGGACGCGGCCATCGTCAACCACTGCCCAGGCGTAGAGCTCCACACATCCACACACACCTCACCAGCTCATCCCTTGGTCGTGACGTCAAGTGCCTTTTCCCAAGGCATTTCGACATCACCAAAATAACACCACTTGAAGAGTACAACATTCACAAACTGGTTGGCAGAAACTAGCAGAAACAGGATTTTACACCTGTTTTCTCAAAATAACAGGCTTATTTTAGCACCAGTGATATATTTTCCGTGTTTGCAAAAGTCCGCTCCCTCGCACCATCAAGTGGCCAGCTCAGGACCCCCAGCCCCGGTAACGAGTCAGTGTAAGACTTCAGCATTAACACCGAAGCCCAAGGTTCTAATTTCACACAGTATCCCTATTAAAGTATGGACACGCTGCATTGTGATTGGAGGGTTTGGGCTTGTTGCTGTATTCTGATTGGAAGGGTGTGGTGGTCCATACGTTGTTCCGGTGACAGAAGGCGAGGGCAGAGAGGATCTGGTAGAGGTACTGCTTGGCCAACCCTGGATCCAGTCCACCGCGGTTCACCTCCAGCTCTTCCAGAACCGTCCGCTCCACAAACTCAAACACGAGGTACCAGCGGCGCCGATACCTCCAGGCGTCCAACAGCATCACCAGGTTGTCATGGTGAAGACCCTGGAGACACAATACATTATACACAATATATAGATATATATATATAGATATATCATCAATATATTATATTAAAGACACATCATTGTGGAGTGTGTGTTGTTGATGGCTGGTTTAAGCAGCCTCTCCTCGCCCCATACACACCTGTATATCACCAGGTGTCTGTCAGATAGACAGACAGATAGTTTGATAGATATGATAGATAAATAGATAGATAAATGATATATACAGTAGATAGATAGATATCTGATTATCCTATATCTATCTATCTATCTATCTAATATACTGTATATATATGATAGATAGATGATATATACAGTAGATAGATAGATATCTGATTATCCTATATCTATCTATCTTTCTAATATATATATATATATGATAGATAGATGATATATACAGTAGATAGAGAAAGATAGATAGATAGATAGGTAGGTAGATAGATAGATAGATCCACAGATCTAGTGACAGAGTACCCTCAGTATGTGGATCTCTCTCTGAGCGGTCCTCCTCACATCCGGGTCCTGGTCTGAGTCTATAAACTTCTTGACCGCCACCAGCCGGCCCGTGGCCCTCTGTCGACACTTCAGGACCCGGCCGTAGCTCCCCTCTCCCATGATGCCGAGCGTCTCGTACATCTCCATGGCAACGACCTGCCTGGCCCACAAGAGACAACACAAGGTTAACAAACCTATCCGTCTGTGTGTCTGTCTCTATGCATCAATACACACACACACACACACACACACAGATAGACAGATAGTGTGTGTGTCACACACACACACACACACACACATAGATAGACAGATAGTGTGTGTGTCACACACACACACACACACACACACACACACACACACACAGATAGACAGATAGTGTGTGTGTCACACACACACACACACACACTACTTACCCTACAGGTTATTTTCTAGTTTGGAAAATCCAGAGATCACTGTGGTTTGTTCGAGTAGTGACGTAAAGGGCTGCCATCTGCCACCGCCACCGGTAAACAACCGTCATGAGCGGAGAGGCGGCGGAGTTTGACGTAACCGGAGAAGGCTACGGTTCACCACATGATCCCCCTGTGCGTCACAAAGGTGCGTTCCAACTTACAGACTGTATCTCTGTTGCTGCAGCAGCAGAGTTTATTCTGTCTTGACACTTTGTATTGATATTTTGTATTACATTCTTCCCTTAAATTATGTTTAGAGTGATTGTTTTAGATGTATTTTTTATGTATGTCGCTTTGGATAAAAGCGTCTGCCAAATACTTAAACATAAACACCTGAAAGTTTTTATATCAGCTAAAACCACCAATCTGTTTCACTGGATTCAGAATAAAACCAAATTCTGTCTTACCCAACAATGTTAGTATTTCAATATTGTTACTTGAACGACTTATTCATGGTTCCAATTATACTGTTAAGAAAGTATTGTCTTATACTTTGCCTAAAATTAGACAAAATAGAACATTTCCTTACAAAGACGAATGGGGCCGGGGAACTAAGTTTTAACTTAATATTTGCCTTGTAGAATTCAGCAAGATTAAAAGTGCAAATATATCAATAAAAATTGGGAATTATACACAAGTTAACATTCAATTCAATTTTATTTATAGAGCGCCAAAACATTACACGTCTCACGGCGCTTTACAGAGTATTGAACATTCAGAGAGAGCCCATGAGTAACAGGGGCGAGGAAAAACTCCCTAGAATTGGAGATACATATAGGAAGAAACCTGGAGCAGATCCACGACCCGAGGGCCTGACCCATCTGCCTAGGGTCAGTTATAGGGCAGTGAGGTTTGTATACATGATAAATGAATAGGTTAGTTAGGTGTAGAGAATAGAACATGGTGTTTAGAGCCACCTGGGGTGTATGTTACAAAGAGGTGGGATGGTTACCTTACCAGTATGATAATGCATGAATCCCATTTAGTGTCAGAAAGTTCAAATAGTCTAGTGTAGGGATGAATTGTCATAGGGATTAGGAATTGTCATAGGGCAGTAGTGGATCGCTAGGCAGCGCAGGCCAGGAATCCGGTCAAGGGGACAGCAACAGGCGAGGGCAGTCATAGGGATGGGACTTCAGGTGCGATGAGGGCCAAATACAAGGATGGCTGATGACTGGTAATGGTTTACCTCACAAGTGAGGTAAGGGGGAAGAGAGAGAGATATATAGAGTGGGTTAGTATTGCTATACGTTTCATGATGGTTAGTATTAAGTGTATCAATGGTACTATAGTGTTACACTATAGAGAGAAAAGGCAAGAAATGTTATATATTGATATGATTTATCAAGTCTCAGTTCATAGCCGGGTGAACACAGTAGTTCAACAGTAATCCCAAAAAATACCCCATTCCAGTTGTCAGGTAAGTGTGGCAGGACCTTTTCCTGTTTATCACACATTTCACGAAGGTGGGCTACACAAAATTGGGTTGGAAAGCTAGACTAGCTATACTATACTATAGCCACTGTCCATCTGATTGTCTAGTTAGCTAATATCATCACATGCTTTTACTGGCTTGATATTCGCTGCTATGGTTAAGGTTAGGTTTAGGGTTAGGGATAAGGGTGAGGATGAGGATAAGGGTGAGGATGAGGATAAGGGTGAGGATGAGGATAAGGGTGAGGATGAGGATAAGGGTGAGGATGAGGATAAGGGTGAGGATTAGGGTAAGGTTGGGGGTGAGGGTAAGGGAGGCGGGCGGTTAGGGTATAGGGGAGGGGAGGTAAGGGTGTATGGGGGGGAGGACAGAGGTCAGGGTATAGAGGGGGAGGTTAGGGTATAGGGGAGGGAGGGGATATGGGAGGGGGGACAGGGGAGGGGGGAGGTTAGGATATAGGGGAGGGGAGAGGTAACCTTACCTCATTAGGGTAACATGCATGTGTATAATAAAAATTACCATACAACAAGCCACACAACCAGGTCATTTTAAATGATTTTATATCATAAAACATCAGTATACATTTCAACATCTGTGCACACAGTGAAACAATTCTGGGATGTGATTAAAAAAAAACAATGGTTCATCGTGAGACCATCTGACCCTAACTCTGTCCCTAACACTGAACCATGAGGAACCCGCAAAGGAACCCTTGAGAAACAAGGAACCCTTGACAACCCGTGACTTAAGTCACGTCCTGCGAGGTAGAAGTTGCATCTGAAGTCTCCACCGTCCAGCTCCGACGAGGCGCCGTCAGTGGTCACTGAAATGTTGCAAGAGGAAAAACACAAATCGTTAGCCTCGTAGCATAATCTATGTTGCTAGCCATAGGCCAACAATGTCAATGAGGCTACCAATGTCGATTACACTATGAGGCTACCCATGTCGATTACGCTATGAGGCTACCATGTTGATTACACTATGGGGCTACCAATGTCAATTATGCTACAATATCAATTATACTATGAGGCTAATGATATAGATAACTCTATGAGGCTAGCGATGTTGATTATGCTATGAGGCTAACAATACCCATTATGCTATGAAGCTAACGATATCCATTATGCTATGAAGCTAACTATATCCATTATGCTAGGAGGCTAACGATGTCCAGCTAGGCGGCTAACCAGATTCCGGGTCTCCCTCCAGATAGGTGGCTCCTCCTCCATAATTTTGTCCATGATTTTTTTAGTTTATATAATTTGTGTTGAAGAAAATACTTTTGTTTTGAGAATTCTACACTAGAAACAGTGGTAGTAGTTTATTATTCTTTGGACACCTTGTTTAAATAATTCTGAATCAAATCAAATTTTAAACTTAAACAACATGAAACATGCACACACTTGGGAATTTGTAATTTAGGAATATAGTAAAACATTCTGTGAATTTAACAGCATAGCTTTGGTGGTGAAACGATGTAAACAAAAACCTGTTGGTATTAACCTTCCAAAGACTTGAGCAGTCCCATCGTAGTCCTCGTCTCGCTCCTGGTGGGTCGTCAGCTTAATCTGTTCACAATACAAACACACATTAAAAGGGTGATGTTACATTACCAAGTGTGAGTGTGACCAGCTGTTACATTTTAGTGTCCACCTTGATGTACGCTGGATAAACTATAGTAGTAGCAGCTGATGTGACCATAATTACTTCAAATCACAGCTTTGGCTAAAATTCACAGAATGAAAAATCGGAAGGAAAAACTAATGAAGACCCTCTACGATCGTTTGAAATAATTAAAAAGAACCTCCAGGTGTCAAGTGTTTGGTTATGGTTACCCTCCGGTCCACAGCCTCCGGTCCAGCCTGGTGCCCCATTCCTGGTCCCCCATTCCTGGTCCAGGGGGATCTGGATACCCTCTGGTCCAGCCTGGTGCCCCATTCCTGGTCCAGGGGGATCTGGATACCCTCTGGTCCAGCCTGGTCCCCCATTCCTGGTCCAGGGGGATCTGGATACCCTCTGGTCCAGCCTGGTGCCCCATTCCTGGTCCAGGGGGATCTGGATACCCTCTGGTCCAGCCTGGTACCCCATGCCTGGTCTAGGGGATCTAGTTACCCTACATTATAATTAAGTGCGAGAAAAGCACTAGACACATCCACATAATAATAATAATAAATAATAATAATAAATAATAATAATAATAATAATCATCATTCACCCTGGTGACCCATACCTGGTCCAGTGGGATCTGGTCACCTGCTGGTCCTCAGCCTCTGGTCCACCCTGGTCCAGGAGATCCTGTGAAGTCAGACAGCATCTTTATACACCCGTGCACATCGCGGTCTCGAATCTAACTACCAACCCCCCCGCTGGAGCCCCTTACCTTGAGCTGGAACGACGATGGAGATCTTGGGGTGCTTTGGTCGTCTTGTTGCAAAATACAGCCAACAGACTTACCTTGAGCAGATCTAGTAGTTTGTTGCTGTTGGTTCATGTACAAATAATTGACTATACATTTCATATCCCCCCCATTTAGCAAATAATTCCCACCCATAAACAAGGCTGACAACAGTACAAAATAACAAACTGTTCTCATGCCTTTTGTCTACTTCCTTACTACTCTCTAAAACATCGCATGCACATCGCATGAGTGTTGCCTTACTGATCAGGGTGTGATCTGAGTGACCAGAGATGCATGCTGGGATACTGTGCCATCTGACGCCTACAGTTCTGTAGAGGTTCCCCCTCAGGAGAAACCAAGTTTTCAAAAGGCTGTCGTGACATCAATTACATGACCTGGAACGTCCGTCAAGACCGTGACAGGGACTCCTCAAGGAGAAACGCCAAAGGGTAGGCAGTGAGGCTCCCCCTCTCGGCGACTAGAATACAACAGCTCTTACAGGAGAGAATCATGGCGCACATTTCAACGTTCCTCTTCATAGACCTTGAAGCCCCAGTGAGGCTTTCTTCACCTCTTCTGAAGAAGAGCACAACTGCAGCTCGACAGGGACGCTAGTTGGGATGTTTCCAAGATGGTTTCCGATTCAGCCCGAGAAATACTTGTATCTCAGGGCAGGAGTACAGGAGATCCAGAGGGCTTGCCAGCAGTCCATCATGTTGAGGTTAGGTAGGGAAGCCACGTTGCAGAATGTTTCATCTTCCATCTTCAGTTAGTTGGTTGCTCATCCGATTCGGTCCATTCGGAATGCCGTTAGTCCATCATCCATTGTACCAAGTAGCCATTGTCGCTTCCCATTGTTTGCATGATTCAGTCACACTACAGTCCAAGCTGCATGACACTCAAGTCATCCTGTCCAGTGTGTAGAAGGTCGAATTGAGATCCAGATGCTAGATCGCTCCAGGCTCTTGCTGTATTGAACACCCACTTTGTTATCCTCTTTGATTTAGGCCACAGACTTGAGTCATCAGAAACATCCGACCAAATGACACTCAAGGGTGTTTCAGGAAGAGTAGCATCCTCCTATAGCTGAAAATTAAAATGTTCAGGTAATACAAGCCAAGTAGAAAAATTTCCCCTCACACATGTGGTGCCCAGTACCAGGTTAAAGATTGCCCCTCTCACACTTAGTGCCACATGGAAGGTTAAAGATCACCCCTCTCACACTTAATGCCCCGTGCAAAGTCAACAATTGCCCCGCTCACACTTAGTGCCCCATGCCAGGTTAAATATTGCCCCTCACATGAAGTAGTGCCCCATGCCATGCAAAGATTGCCCCTCACACTTAGTACCCCATGACATGCAAAGATTGACCAGTACCAGGTTAAAGATCACACCTCTTTATTTTCAGTTATTAGATTGTGTATTTACACAAACAATGACAATACTCAAGGAATACAAAGCCGAGAGGAGAGACCAGTGGAGGGTTTGTAGGTCTTTCAGAGAGGAGAGACCAGTGGTGGTTTTGACAGAGACCAGCGGTGGCTTTATAGGTCTTTGAGAGACGAGACCAGTGGAGGGTTTGACGGAGAGACCAGCGCTGGGTTTGTAGGTCTTTGAGAGACCAGTGGAGGGTTTGACGGAGAGACCAGTGCTGGGTTTGACAGAGAGACCAGTGGAGGTTTTGTAGGTCTTTGAGAGAGGAGAGACCAGTGGTGGGTTTGTAGGTCTTTGAGAGAGGAGAGACCAGTGGAGGTTTTGACAGACCAGCGGTGGCTTTGTAGGTCTTTGAGAGACGAGACCAGTGGAGGGTTTGACGGAGAGACCAGCGCTGGGTTTGTAGGTCTTTGAGAGACCAGTGGAGGGTTTGACGGAGAGACCAGTGCTGGGTTTGACGGAGAGACCAGTGGAGGTTTTGTAGGTCTTTGAGAGAGGAGAGACCAGTGGTGGGTTTGTAGGTCTTTGAGAGAGGAGAGACCAGTGGAGGTTTTGACAGAGACCAGCGGTGGCTTTATAGGTCTTTGAGAGACGAGACCAGTGGAGGGTTTGACGGAGAGACCAGTGCTGGGTTTGACGGAGAGACCAGTGGAGGTTTTGTAGGTCTTTGAGAGAGGAGAGACCAGTGGTGGGTTTGTAGGTCTTTGAGAGACCAGTGGAGGGTTTGACGGAGAGACCAGTGGAGGTTTTGTAGGTCTTTGAGAGACCAGTGGTGGGTTTTTAGGTCCTTGAGAGGAGAGACCAGCGGAGGTTTTGACAGAGAGACCAGCGCTGGGTTTGTAGGTCTTTGAGACGAGACCAGTGGCGGGATTGACGGAGAGACCAGTGCTGGGTTTGTAGGTCTTTGCGCCCTGCCCTTCACAAAGAAAAGAGAACTCTTCCCGGGGCTCCCGCCAGCTTCTCCGGGGTCGTTTGCGTTACCGCACTGGACGCCTCGCGGCGCCTATCTCCGCCTCTCCAGATTTGGGAATCTGAACCCGACTCCCTTTCGATCGACCGGGGGTGACGGAGGCCATCGCCCCGCAGAGACAAGAGACCAGTGGAGGGTTTGTAGGTCTTTGAGAGGAGAAACCAGTGGTGGGTTTGTAGGTCTTTGAGAGGAGAGACCAGTGGTGGGTTTAACGGAGAGACCAGTGCTGGGTTTGTAGGTCTTTGAGAGAGGAGAGACCAGTGGAGGGTTTGATGGAGAGACCAGTGGTGGGGGGGCTAGGGCTTCAAAGCGTACGGAGGGAAACTTTGGAACGTGCTCCGTGGTTCTCAGGTGCAGGAACCAGGTTGGGTTCTAGTTGCTGAGAGGGACAGCCCTCACATCTCTCCCCCTGGTGTGTCTCCTTGAGGAGTCCCTGTCTCCATCCTGAAGGACGTTCCAGTTCATGTAACTGACGTGACGACGGCCTCTTAAACACTAGGTTCCCCTGAGGGGGAACGTCTACACAACTGAAGGCCTCAAACAGTGCAGAACCCTCGCATGCATCTCTGGTCAGTCAGTCACACACCCTTATCAGTAGGACAACACACATGGGATGTGATGCAATGATGAGGAATGTAGTAGGAAAGTGGACGGATAAAGTATCTTCTAGGGACGAATGAGAGGCATGAGAACGGGGGGGGGGGGGGGGGAAGAGAGAGAGAGAGAGAGAGAGAGAGAGAGAGAGAGAGAGAGAGAGAGAGAGAGAGAGAGAGAGAGAGAGAGAGAGAGAGAGAGAGAGAGAGAGAGAGAGAGAGAGAGAGAGAGAGAGAGAGAGAGAGAGAGAGAGAGAGAGAGAGAGGGCCACAGAGGGGCGGGGCCTACGTGGGGCGGGGCCTACGTGGGGCGGGGCCTACGTGGGGCGGGGCCTACGTGGGGCGGGGCCTACGTGGGGCGGGGCCTACGTGGGGCGGGGCCTACGTGGGGCGGGGCCTACGTGGGGCGGGGCCTACGTGGGGCGGGGCAGGGCCTACGTGGGGCGGGGCAGGGCCTACGTGGGGCGGGGCAGGGCCTACGTGGGGCGGGGCAGGGCCTACGTGGGGCGGGGCAGGGCCTGAGAACCGGTTCAAAATAAACGCTGTCAGCCCACAGCATTAAAAGAAAATGTTGTGACTTACAGTTCGCAGTTTCTTCTTCTTCGTGGTTCGATCGTGATACTCACAGAATCTGTTTCTTCTTCTTGAGCTGTGAAGGAGAGCAACGAGATTAGTTTTATGGCTTGTGTGTGTGTGTGTGTGTTTTAATTAGTGATTAATCCAATAAATCCAAATAAGTTATTAAAATAAGTTATTTTTCCCATCTAACTACGACGGTAACCGAGTGCGGAGTCATTGTGTGATGTCATGGCCCCGCCCCCCTACGTCTTCCGCCGCCAACTCCGTCATGGAGTCATTGATAAATATCTGCAGCCGCGTCACCCGGCGAAAAATATCAATTAACTCAATTAAAAACAGCTTACGACGACATACATCCAGAACTACTATTATTCAACTTATCAAGTAGGCCTAGAGTAAAAAACAATTAAGATAAATTATAAATAAGTGTCCTACTCACAGCAGGTCCGGATGTAGCGGGCCGTTTTACTTCAAAAAGTGTTCGTTAATTAACCCGACGGTCAACCTGGAAAACAAAAGGACCAGACGGATCATTCGTTACTTTTATAACTTCAACCGGACGTTTCTAACCATGTTTCGGTTAAACTACTAAAATAACGTCAATATTAACCGTGTAATGGAGACGGCTCGGCGTCTTTTTCAATCTAACCTGTTTGATGTGGTGGAGCCAACAGCTGACGGAACGCGAGCAGCAGCACAGTGAGGCTCAATGGAGACGCAGCGCGATCCGCACCGAGACCCGCGAAATAATCAGCGGAACTACATGCAGGTGTGCGCCGCCATAGGTGTGTGTGTGTGTGTGTGTGTGTGTGTGTGTGTGTGTGTGTGTGTGTGTGTGTGTGTGTTGAGCGTTGGTGGGAGTGGGTGGGTGGGTTTGGGTTACAAACTGTGGGAGTGTGTTTGGGTTTGTGTGTTTAAAAGGTGAACGATATGTGGATGAGTGGGAATAAATGGTATATATTATGTGGATGTGTGAGTGTGGTTTAAAACCATATGGAGTAGAGGAATACTGTTACTACCAGGAATTGTATGCTGATTGAAGTATGAAATTACACCGTATGATGGTGTATTTCCTTTTGATGAAAATAATAAAAAAAAATAAAAATAAAAATGCCTAATGTGTAACATAACTAATTAACTATAACTGTAGTTTTGATACAATTACTTGATTAATTGATACAATTACTATTATAGAACATGAAAAAATAGAACACAACTTACTTAACTTAAATATGCAAATTACAACATTTGGGCAAATTATGCAACTATGAAAGAATTTATAGTTGCGTTTGTTTATTCACAAAATAGAAATGCTATAACGGCATAAAAAATAATAAAATCAATCAGCTCAGATATTTATTGTCAAAGTGATGAAGTTATCAAAACGTACAGAAATCCAAATGACAGTACGTAATTTTTTCATTTCATTGACAAGCAATTCAATTATGGTCATACTCTTGTTTGCTAGCGGCTACGATTTCAGTACTATTGAAGATCTTTGCTCCTTCTCAACTCTGTGGTAATATTTTTTTCACAAAATACAACCAATATTACGTTAATGTTAAATCTTACTTGTGAAAAGTAAACCCCTGATTCCCATTTTCGACGGTCCGCTCATTTGAGCAGGAACACCAGCCCGGCCTCCTTGTTCTCTTCTGTAGACGCGACCTGTCAGCTGTCAGCTCAGGCTGCTCATCACCACTCCAAGATGGCGGCCGAATTTCTCGCGTCACAGCAGCCAATGCTGCGTCTACTTATAAGATGTCTATGGTTACGGCTCCCACTCTTCCGTCGTCATTTCATCATGATGACCAACGGCTGTGTAGTTAAGCTTGATAGACTTTAACATAGCCTAATAATACTTTAAAACGGTTTCCGATGCTATTAACACCACCATTGAAAACACCGTTGATTCTGTGCGCCATACACAGAATTTTTTTATTTCGTTTTTATACTCCCCTCTTGTGGCCACTTGAATACATTGCATGGGGCCTTAAACAGCTTCAGCGATTATGACTACTGGTGGTAATAGTTATGGTTAAATAAGGCTACAGATTTTCTACTACTACAACTTACTTCTACTACTACCACACCACTATTAATGGTAAATGGTCCCCATTTATATAGCGCAGTGTTGACTGACATTCACCCATTCATGCACACATTCACACACCGACGGCGGTGTCAGCCATGCAAGGCCAGCCAGCTCATCAGGAGCAGTTAGGATGAGGCATCTTGCTCAGGGACACCTCGACACTCAGCTAGGAGGAGCTGGGGATCAAACCAGCAACCTTGAGGTTATCCTGAGCTACTACTAGTACTACTACTACTACTGCTACGGGCACTGCTGCTGTTGAAAAATAACAAAAAAAAAATAACAATAACAATAGTAACGCTACAAGAAGAGTCTTTATAAATGTACTTTATGAAGGGTCTGAGATGGAGCTTACAATTTGATTTGCCAGATGAAAATAAAGGAAAAAAATAATAAATAAATATAATATAGACATTAGGAGATCTCGAGGGAATTAAAAATCTGAAGAAAAGCACCTCAAATAACTTTAATATTTGACTGATCAAATATTTCAGTCCAATGTCTCCAAAGGTTGTCTTCGTTGGGCTGTTTGTTCACTCTTCTATGTCGTTCAGTTGCTCCAGCAGCACAGAGAAGGAAGGCCGGCCCTCCGGCGTCTAACCAACCAAGAAGGAAGACAAACAAAATGAACCTTCATCATCAGATCCTCTGCATTGTCCCTGCATAGTGTATGTGTGTGCGTGCTTGTTTTGTGCGTGCGTGCGTGCGTGTATGTGTGTAAATAGTGAATACCTCGTGCCAGCACTGGTACATGCTGTTGTATATCTGAGAGGTCGCTCTGTGAGGTCTGTAGAGCCGGACTCCTCTAGAGATGTTCTCCACCACCTCCTGGTTGGAATGATGCTCAAATGGGATCTGGCCTTCTGAATACACCTCCCACATCACCACGCCTACACACACACAGACAAACACACACAAATATATATATATATATATATATATATATATATATACATATACAGGATATACACACCTCCCACTACATCACCACACCCCCACACACGCACTCACACACTCACCGAAGGACCAGATGTCAGATTTGTTGCTGTATTTGTGGTAATGCAGAACCTCTGGTGGCGACCACTTCACTGGGAACTTACAGCCAATAGAGCTGGTGTACTGGTCATCTATAACATACCTGTAATAACATAGAACACACTTTACAGTGACTATGGTGTACTGGTCATCTATAACATACCTGTAATAACATAGAACACACTTTACAGTGACTATGGTGTACTGGCTATCTAGAACATAACCTGCTCAACATTTTCTAGACCCTGTAGAGGAGGAAAATGCCCTAGAGACATACCTGTTGTAGAGCAGAACATACCTGGTTTATAACTTTTAGAACAAAACATACCTGGTCAAGAACAGAACATACCTGGTCTATAACCTATAAACAGATCATACCTGGTCTATAACCTATAAACAGATCATACCTGGTCTATAACCTATAAACAGATCATACCTGGTCTATAACCTATAAACAGATCATACCTGGTCTATAACCTATAAACAGATCATACCTGGTCTATAACCTATAAACAGATCATACCTGGTCTATAACCTATAAACAGATCATACCTGGTCATTCCGAAGTCGCTGACCTTGACATGCTGCTGGAGGTCCACCAAACAGTTCCTCGCTGCCTTCATAGACAAGAGACACAGTAGCAAAAGGTCAGGTATGCGTAGTCTGACCAGGTCTCCCTGGTCCTTCCAGGGCTCTATGTCGACATGTGTGTCAAGTCCAAACAGATCTGTGTATGTAGTCCTACCAGGTCTCTATAGTCCTACCAGGTCTTTATAGTCCTACCAGGTCTCTGTATAGTCCTACCAGGTCTTTATAGTCCTACCAGGTCTTTATAGTCCTACCAGGTCTCTATATAGTCCTACCAGGTCTCTATATAGTCCTACCAGGTCTCTATATAGTCCTACCAGGTCTCTAAGTTGTCCTACCAGGTCTCTATATAGTCCTACCAGGTCTCTATATAGTCCTACCAGATCTCTAAGTTGTCCTACCAGGTCTCGGTGTATGTAGTTGTGTCTCTCCAGGTAGGTCATGCCCCGGCAGATGTCCTGGCAGGTGGACAGAAGCCACGCCCCCCCCACGGCCCTGCCCTTCTGGCGCAGGAAGAGGAGCAGGCAGCCGTTGTCCATGAACTCTGTGACCAGCATCAGGGGCTGCTGCTTCAGACACACTCCATACAGCTGTACCAACTGGGGATGGTTCATCCTCCTCCACACGCAAACACACACCCACACACACACACACACACACACACATT
>NC_140293.1:371495-383995 GCF_964030765.1 Micromesistius poutassou | reverse complement strand
GGGGGTTGGTGTATGCATGCATGCGTTTGGGCCTGCATGCTTACATGCCTGTGTGTGTTTTAGCTTTAGTCTTAACTAACATCCCATACCATTAGGAGTGGGATCTCCAGCTCTTATCTACATTTCATTTTGAGAAGTCCTATGTCTTTCACCGTCCTACAGTTGAAAGCATTTACTGAAACCCAGTCCTATACTAATACAGATATCTTTTTGAAATCTTAACTTGACCCCAGTCCTAAAGTAATACAGATATCTGTTGAGGACTTAACCTAAACCCAGTCCTACAGTAATACAGATATCAGTTTGAAGACTTAACTTAAACACAGACCTTACAGTCATATGTGTGTGTGTGTGTGTGTGTGTGTGTGTGTGTGTGTGTGTGTGTGTGTGTGTGTCGGTGTCGGTGTCGGTGTGTGTGTGTCGTGTCGGTGTCTATGTGTGTGTGTGTGTGTGTGTGTGTGTGTGTGTGTGTGTGTGTGTGTGTGACTGTGTGTTCTTACTGGACTGAATCATGATGAAGTGTCCTCTCCTCTTCACTCTGGGGTCAAGGATCAACGTCCTCAGCTATTTCAAATGGTCAGTTTGAGAGTGTGCTCAGTATGGCCCATTACTGTCAGAGTGGAAGGATGAGTGTCTCCTTGTGACAAAGAGATGACAATAGAGAGAGAGAGAGAGAGAGAGAGAGAGAGAGAGAGAGAGAGAGAGACAGAGAGTTTCCTGTGAAACCCACCCACCTCAAATCTCATTCTTTTGAAGGTTAGAGGGGGTGGTAGGAGGAGGAAGATGAGGAAGATGAGGAAGAGGAGAAAGCAGAGACCCGACAGTCTTATTTTACTAACATTAGCAGAATGTCATTGATTACATCATCAGAGAAGGAAAGAAAGAGAGACAGAAAGACATAAATAACAAACAAAGAAACAAAGAGAAAGAAATAATTACAGGAAGTCTGTTGTCATACGTGCCATACGTTGTCAACCACGCAACATCCGTTGTCTAACCTACACACATTCACACTCATGTACCCACGCACGCACACACACACACACACACACACACACACACACACACACACATACACATACACATACACACACACACACACACACACACACACACACACACACACACACACACACACAAAATCTCTAATGTGTCTTTCATGATGAGATAAAATAAGAGAAGATCGGATAAGATTAACTTTATTATGTGGATAAAGGCAGCAGCAACACAAGTCAATAATTATTATTAAATATTAATACAAATATTAAAAGTAATTGCGTAAACGCCCTTACGGTAGAGAGTAATACAATTTCTACTAAGGCGCTCATACAGCCTTATTTACGGTAACAACGTGACGTGGCCCACGGCCACGGCCTACAATAAAATTACATAGAGGGATCCTAATAACAGAAGGCTTCCCTGCCGAGACATGGGGCTAAAAACAGCCTTTATCCATATAAACAACACTGACCTACAGTGCACAACCCAACCCAAAATGTGTGCATGAGTAAATATGTGCCGCTGAAGGCGCCTTTCTGGAGCGTGGACACATTGAACCGATGCAGGTGAAACGGAAGAGGGGGGCGTGCTTTAGAGAACAGGCTCCCTCTTGTATTTATGTCTCCGTGTTATTCCCAAGTTCTGCCGGTCTATTCGGAGTTGTACAACTCTTGTGCGGACAGGGAAAGCGGGGAAACGGGGACGGCCGGTTGGGAACATGGGCCTCCTGGCCAGGATACGGAAGGAATGGTTCATTATCGGGATAGTGGTGGTTATCTTATCGGCTAAGCTACAGCCCAGCTTCGGTGTCAAAGGAGGTGAGGAGTGCTACTGTGCTGCAGATACTGTTTATCTACTGGGGGCTTATTACGACTGTCTATCTACTGAAGACTTATTAGGCTACTGTTGATATGTAGGCGTGTAGTTACTGTGTAACTACAGTACACACGATGGTGAACCTTTAGTGCGATGACGTGAAACAGTGGGGTTAACTGGCTCCCCTTATTAAACATGTTGCTGGCGGTTAGTGTGTGTGTGTGTGTGTGTGTGTGTGTGTGTGTGTGTGTGTGTGTGTGTGTGTGTGTGTGTGTGTGTTCTGCCAGCCAACCTACCTACCTGGCAAGAAGTGACACGTTGCATTTCGCCTAATGTCAACATAACACCTGCGTGATGCGTCCAACACTGAAATTGACTGATATTACCGATATTAAATACGCTCTTTTGGTACAAGTTCCGTTACTTTCACCACGTCACATGTTCTTTAAACAAACACATGCTTGTGAGGATGCTTCTCTGTATTTGTGACTCTGGTCAACTGTGTGTGTGTGTGTGTGTGTGTGTGTGTGTGTGTGTGTGTGTGTGTGTGTGTGTGTGTGTGTGTTTCAGGTCCGTTGAGACCAGAATACACTGTGTCCTATGTTGCCGTTTCTGTCATCTTCTTCAACAGCGGGCTTTCGCTGAAATCAGAGGTACTCCATCCTTTTACATAGATAGATAGATAGATAGATAGATAGATAGATAGATAGATAGATATTTATTATCCCATAGGGAAATGTTAGGCATTTCCCTACATTACTACTGTTCTTATCACAATGTTCCACAATGTTCCACAATGTACTACTGTCTGATCACATGACACTGTTCTATTACTACTGTCTGATCACATCACACTATTACATTACTACTGTCTGATAACACTGTTCCATTACTACTGTCTGGTCATATCACACTGTTCTATTACTACTGTCTGGTCATATCACACTGTTCTATTACTACTGTCTGACCACATCACACTATTACATTACTACTGTCTGATAACACTGTTCTATTACTACTTTATGATCACATCACACTATAACATTACTACTGTCCTATCACATCACACTATAACATTACTACTGTCCTATCACATCACACTATTACATTACTACTGTCTGATAACACTGTTCTATTACTACTGTCTGATCCCATCACCCTCTTCCATTACTGCTGTCTGATCACCTCACACTGCTACGTAACTACTGTCGGACACATTACACTGACTGCTCCTTGACTACTGTCCGAGCACACCAAACTGACTGCTGCATTGCTATTGCCTGTGCACATGTCTGTCTCTCCAGGAGTTGACCAGCGCAGTGTTACACTTTCGGCTTCATCTATTGGTCCAGAGCTTCACGTTGATCTTCTTCCCATTGGCTGTTTGGCTGCTCCTCAAACTGCTGGCACTTACGGCTATTAATCCATGGCTGCTCAAGGGGTGAGGGCGCTCGGCGTGAATGTGGTATATTGTATTATATCTATGTAATGACATCATTGTGACTGATGTTTCTGGTGTGGTTGCCTAGGTTACAGACCGTGGGCTGCATGCCCCCTCCAGTCTCCTCTGCTGTAATTCTGACCAAAGCAGTCGGTGGCAATGAGGTCATACCACACACACACCTCATACACACCTCATACACACCTCATGCACCCATGACATCATCATAAAAACACATACACACAATTAACAATGACATGTTGGTGAGTCTCTCAATTCTCTTCTCTTTCTATAGGCGGCTGCCATCTTTAATTCTGCCTTTGGAAGTTTCCTGGTAAATATTGTGTGTGTGTGTGTGTGTGTGTGTGTGTGTGTGTGTGTGTGTGTGTGTGTGTGTGTGTGTGTGTGTGTGTGTGTGTGTGTGTGTGTGTGTGTGTGTGTGTGTGTGTGTGTGTGTGTCAGTCATTGGTTTTAATGATGCCGTTAGTGATGTAATTAATGCTGTTAGCGATGTCATTATGTAATTAATTCCATATTAGGAGTGTAAGTGATGTTGTTAGTGATGTCATTAGTTAACGACGTTGTTAGTGATGTCATTAGTCAACAACGTTGTTAGTGATGTCGTTAGTTATGTAGGTTTCTCTCTGTCCTGCAGGGCATCGTAGTGACTCCAGTCCTGCTTCTGCTGTTTGTAAGTAAACCTATTAATCACACCCAGTGCCAAAAAAAGTCAAGATGTTATATATTATGTATTCTTTGCTGTGCTGAAAACTGCACTAACTCATAGACCATACGTGACAGGGAAATGTACTTTTGAACTGCATTAATAATTCAATTCGGGAAAATTCAAAGGGGCTTCATTGGCATGGGAAACCAAACCATGGTCTATGAGGCCTATTCTAGAATAACGAAATGTGTAAACAGAGCTGTCTAACATTGGAGCGTTGCAAACTAATCTACGTTTGTAATGCAATTGTGAATATGTAAATAACTTGACTCTCTCTCTCTCCTCCCCCCAGCTTGGCTCCTCCTCCTCCGTTCCCTTCTCCTCTATCTTCTCTCAGCTTTTCATGACCGTGGTCGTTCCTCTCCTCCTCGGACAGGTCAGCACCTGTCTGTCTGTACTCTCTGTTACTGTCTGTCGTATATATGTATGCAGTGTACTAAAGGGGACATATTATACCACCAGGTGTGAGTGTGATTAGCCGTTACAAGCCGTTTTGAAAATCTGCCTCTTCTGAAATCACAGGTGGGCGTGTCCACCTATGTATGACGGACAGATGAGCAATGTTTGCTACAGTCCACTGGGTAGGCTGGGAGACTGATCTATCCAGCACACATCTAGGTGGACACGCCCATTTGTGATGTCAGAAGAGGCCGATTTTCAAAACGGCTTGTAACGGCTAATCGCACTCAAACCTGGTGGTATAACATGTCACCTTTAACTGTATCTGTATTTAATTTTTGAATTGTGTGTGTGTGTCTGTGGTTGTGTGTGTGTGTGTGTGTGTGTGTGTGTGTGTGTGTGTGTGTGTGTGAAGTTGTGCCGGAGGTTCCTGCGGGAGAGTCTGGAGCGCCGTAAGCTTCCCTTCGGGACGGTGAGCAGCTTCATCCTCCTGGTCATCATCTACACCACCTTCTGCGACACCTTCAGCAACCCCGACGTGGAGCTGGAGCCCACCAGCCTGCTGGTGGTGGTCCTCACAAGTACGGCAACACTCCCAGTGTGCACCCCGCGGACCTCACTAGTGTGTTCGGTGTATATATACGCGCGAGGTCCTCAGAAGTCATGCATCGATGGGATTGTATACATTTAAACCTTTATGTACCATGTATAGATTGCATAGGATCCCAATGCAATCTATCTGCAATCTATAAATTTAAATCTTCCAGACCTCACTAGTTGTGTAGTGAGTGTGTTAAATGTGTAGGTCCTCACTAGTCCTGTATTGAGTGTGTTAAATGTGTAGGTCCTCACTAGTCCTGTATTGAGTGTGTTAAATGTGTAGGTCCTCACTAGTCCTGTATTGAGTGTGTTAAATGTGTTGCTCCTCACTTTTTTCCTGTATTGATGTTTTGAGTGTGATGCTTTCATTGCAGTCTTCTCCATCCAGTTGAGCTTCATGCTGATCATTTTTCTTTTCACCAGAAGGTCAGTTCTCAATCCTTCATATCCTCTCTCTCTCTCTCGTTTACTACTGTATATATAGTTTTGTGTGTCTGTCAGTCTGTCTGCCTGCCTGTGTGTGTCTTTGATTGAGGGATGTCACCAGAGTTATATGGTTCTCTTTCCACAGGTCGGGGTCAGGGTTCACCCCAGCTGACACAGTAGCCATCATATTCTGTTCTACACACAAATCACTGACCCTGGGTACGCAAACACAAGCACATGCGCACACACACACACACACACACACACACACACAGATGTTCACACTAACCTGTGCTATACCTGTATACCTGTCTAACTGTGTGTGTGTGTGTGTGCGTGCGCGTGCGCGTGGGTGTGTGCGTGTGTGACCTCAGGTATCCCTATGCTGAAGATCGTGTTCTCGGGCTACCAGCAGCTCTCTGTGATGTCGGTCCCGCTGCTGATCTACCACCCGGCACAGATCCTGCTGGGCTCCCTGCTGGTCCCCTCCATCAAGGCCTGGATGACCAGCCGCCAGAAGGTACACACACACGCACACACACACACACACACACACACACACACACACGCACACGCACACGCACACGCACACGCACACACGCACACGCACTGTGTTAACAGCGTTGCCGTGTTTCTCCAGTCCCGCCTGTTGCTGCAGTAGCAGCGTCCCTGTCCACCGTGAGTTCTCCACTGCTCAGAACCCTCCTCCTGCTCCTCTCCTCCTCCTCCTCCTCCTCCTCCTCCTCCTCCTCCTCCTCCTCCTCCTCCTCCTCCTGCTGCAGCACCTCGTCCTTCATCTATAATCTCATGATCTCCTCCATACAACTCTGCTTTGCCACACCTGCTCTCATCCATCTGTAATCCACACGCTTCTATCTGGAGACAAATCATTAGTCTGGAGTTTGGTTCCTCTGTGGAACCCGAGAGTCTCTCTGTTTTCTGCTCTGGTGACGAGGACCTGGTGGTGATGACGGGACCTGGTGGTGGCTCTTTGTGGTGATGATTTCACCTCATGATTTCATCGGGATGATTTCTTGATGCTTCCCAATGTTCTCTGCTTTACGCAAACTGTTCAGATTCAACGTTCTAACCCCCTTCTTATGTGTCTTTCTGTTTCCGTGTGTGTCCGTCCGTCTGTGTGTCTGTCTCATTCTGTAGGCGGTGAAGCTGAGTCTCACACCCATCTAATTGGACCAAAGGTGTTTCCATGGCGATTACTGTGCGTGTGTGTGTGTGTGTGTGTGTGTGTGTGTGTGTGTGTGTGTGTGTGTGTGTGTGTGTGTGTGTGTGTGTGTGTGTGTGTGTGTGTGTGTGTGTGTGTGTGTGTGTGTGTGTGTGTGGTTTGGAGGAACAGTGTTTATCAGTGCCTTAGCACCCTCGACAAACTGAGGGAGCCTGCGCTTTGTTTGCACGAAAACTTCAGAATTCCAGTGTTTACTTTTATACAGAAGGTAGAATAAGAACACATGTGTTTTAATATAAGGGTTAGAATAAGACGCTGTGTATTTTTGTATTGAATTTTTCTGAGGTGTGCCTGGTTTGACCCCGAGTGATTATCAGTAAGATGGGACCAATCTCAAGGATTTACACTGTTTCCTATTTTTCTACTTTGTACTTTTTCTAACGTGAATCGGAGGAGTACGCAGCTCTCAGACTTTATTTAAATACATGAAGAATGTTTTTCTCTTGGATAAAAATATATTTTGTGAATAATTGTATTATTGGACCATGAAAGTAACATAACGACAGTTGTTCAGAATGTTTATGTCTCTTGATTTCGTCTACCACACAATAATAAAACAATACTTTATTTACTGTATACTGTATATCTATACTTTTTTCAATTTATTTTCATATTTATTTCTATTTCATTCACAAACATATCATATTAAGTATATAAGTAAATTAAATCAAGTAATGTTTTATTAAAAGTCATGAGCATTCCTTAACAAGACAAATGACTAGGTAGTCAATACTAAGTGTGACTACTACTGGTGTCCTAAGGAGGCTCCTTTATCCTCCTATCGTTCACCTGCACTTTCTTAAATGTCAGTCCATACCATGCCATGCCATTAGGCTGCTATTAGAACTGCTCCACCTCTGTTTGAGGGAGACATGAATGTGTACGATCAGCATCTCTTTCCATGGTAGATGTAGAGGTAGTTCTTAGGCCCATGGTGCACCTCTCCTCTGAGGGCCAGGGCCCGCTCCACGTTCATGCCCTGCGTGTTCTGCTGGGGCTCCAAACCGCACTGCAGAGTCACATCACGGCCAGGAGACCTTCTATTGGCTTAGAGGGACCAATCATCTGAGGCTGACCTAGGAGTAGACAGGGAGAGCTCACCAAGTAGGATGACACCATACGATACGTCTCACCCCACTAAAGATGACAAACTTGTGTTCGACCCCAAGATGTCTTCCAGCCCCATGAGTACGACGCTTCAGGCATTATATTCAGGCATTAATATAAGTCATGCGTTCCTCCTCAGCCCCTGTCCAATGCAATGCCCTGTCCCTGATGCACTCTGTGCCAGAAAAGAACACACACACACACACACACACACACACACACACACACACACACACACACACACACAATCACAAACACACATACACACACTTTCAAACACGCACACAGCACACATTCACACAAACACACAAATTCAAATTCAAAGTCTAATTTCTCACAAAGAAAACTTATTTTTCTTTGTTTAGTTCTATATGGTCATTTTGAATAATACCTTACCTCCATACCTCCATACCATACCTCCAACTTCCACCCCTTCATCTTCCAGTGTTCCTCCTTGTTTCGCCTCCAACTCCGCTGGGTTTGAGTCCTATGTTTTGGAGTCTCATCTTTTCCTCCAGGTCCTCCGGGAATACCAAAGGACCTTGTTCCTCAACTTAGACCAGCAAGAAGATAGCCTTTAGAAGATATCTGTATTGCTTTCTATGCACTAAACTATCACCAATAATACATTGATTTTAGAATTCTGGGATTAAAGCATGTGCTAAATGATGACATGTAAACATGTTTTTGGGCTATGGACAGCCTTATTTTATCTACAAATACTCATGTTTTATATATATAGATCTTGATAGAGCTCTAAATACTTTATGTATACATGATTTGAGAATAATCATAATAAAGGACTACACAAAGAAACAGCTTTTCAGGTTTTTATTTGAATCACCCAGTCTTTTAGAACCTGTAAAATGTGAAACAGTGACTGTGGCTTTTCTTCACATACTTGCGCTGAAGCTTATTAGGAATAAAGATGTCTGTAGGGCAGCCTGTCTGTCATTCTGTCAACTCTGTTGCTAATGTAGTGGAGGCAAAGCAGAGCACCATTACAGCATAGTAGAATACTGCTGGGAGTCTGCTGCCATCTAGATGCTAAATCTATCAACTGCAGAAATGTAAGCTTGCTACCTATTTATATTTTTCTCTAATGGCGTGATGACAGTCGAAATTGATTCATTTTTATTCATATATTTACAAAGCTAAGGGTCCTGCATGCCCTGAGCAAACAACAATTGTTGTGTTTAACGGTTGAGATTTTGTTCTCCATTGTTCTAGAATGTCTAAAATATATAGGTGTTGATTTGAGCTGAAAAACAGAAAAATACACTTTTGTTTTGTGACATTTAATTACACAGTACCATTATAATTAGTCAGAGATTCAGGCAAATTAGTAGACTCGACAGGTAACCATCAGGTCAAGTTCTAAACATCTAGTTTCATCTGGTTAAATAGTCAAAGTGTCTGGTTAATTAGTCTTTACAGGTAACCATCATCTGAAGTTCCTGTTCTCAACTTATAGTTTGATCAGGTTAAATAGTCAAAGTGTCTGGTAAGTTTGTCTACTCTACAGGTATCCATCTCCTGGAGGTCCTGCTCTAAACATCTAGTTTGATCTGGTAAAATAGTCGAAGTGTCTGGTAGGTTTGTTTACTCTACAGGTAACCATCACCTGCCATTAACCTCTATCAGTTATTGTTATGCGTGTCCATCAATGCTCAGCAGGGGTCCGTACATCGTACTCCGCCAGGAGAACAAAGCTGTTTTCTCTGATTCTGCGAACTCTGACAAGGTCTCCACACTCCTGGACGTGGATCAGTCCTCTCTCTCCTCGCTCGTATTCTCTCTCTCTGGTGTTCAGTCTAAGCTCTGTCTGCTTCCCACACCAGTGCTGGTAAACACATCTGACGGCCACCACCAGAACCAGCCCGAGCCCGGCCCAGCTGCCCAGGAGCATGCCCAGCTCCCAGGTCCTGTTTCCAGGCTTGGCACTCGGGGTCTTCCCCTCCTTCTCTGGAGCTGATGGTTTGGGCTTCAAGGGGTTTGGTCGGGGGTCGAGGTCTGGGTCTGGAAGGGACTCTGGACCTAAGTGGGTTTTGGACGGATTTCTCCCTGAGTCAGGAAGAAGGGGATTCTGGGAGTTGAATGCGTGTGTCTGAATTGGCGACCTCTGATCTGGGTTGAGCGGTGATGAGGGGGGGAGGACAGGGGTGAGAGGGTGAGGGAGCAATCGCAGAGGAGCAGGAGCAGGCTCTGAAGGAGGAAAGGAAGAGGGAGGAGCTGCTGAGGAGGAGGAGGCGAGGGATAAACCAGGAGGAAGAGGCAGGGGCTGAGGGGAGAGGAGAGGGAGAAGTGTAGCTGGAGAGGTGACATGATTGTTTGGAAAGGAAGAGGAATGAGGAGATAATACTTTGTATGGATCCAGAGAAGGCGAGAGAGGAAGGGATGAGGAACTAGAGAAGGAGGGCAGAGGCAATACGGCAGCCCAGGCAGGAGCCAACTCTTGCTTCTTGGATCCGATTGGTTCTGCTGAATGGAAAGCTACAACATCACCACGGGGAGTGTCAGACTTCCCAGGTTTGGAGTTCAGGGGTGTTTGTTGTGAGCCAGTGCCAGTGATCCCCGGGGGCTTGATGTCAGCTCCTCCGGCAGTGCTTGTTGTGCCTGGCTGAGCTGGGGATGGGTTCATCTCGTCCAGTGATCCAGGCTCAGGTAGTGTCCTTGCCGGTGGGTTTGTATGGGGAAGGTCTGAGCTGAGTTGGGCTGAAGAACGCTGAAGTCCATTGGGGTAATGTGGGAGGAATATTGAAGGACTCTCTGGGATGTGCTCCACCAGAACGTTCAGCTTGGAGGTTATTGCCTGAATATTGTGGTGTCCAGAGATTGGCGGAAGTTTTGGTAGATGTGCTCTGGTTTGGGGATTGCTCCAGTTAGTTATTATCAGGTTAATTTGGGTCGGAGTGGTTTGGCTAGGTGTGGTACTGTTTTGGCTCGGTGCTGTAGTGGTTTGGCTTTGTGTGGTGGTGGTAGTTTGGCTAGGTGTTGTGGTGGTTTGTCTAGGTGTGGTGTTTGGTTGTTTAGGTGAGTTGGTGGTTTGGCGAGATGTGGTGTTTGTTTTGCTAGATTTGGTGGCTATGCTGGTTTGGCTTGGTGTGATGCTGGTAAAGCTAGGTGTGGCTGTTGTTTGCCTGGCTGTGTTAGTGATTTGGCTCGGTGTGGTAATGTTGATTTGGCTATGTGTGGTTTTAGTTTGGCCAAGCAGAGTGGTGGCTTGGCTAAGTTTGGTTGAAGTTTGGCTCATTTTGGCAGTTGTTTGGCTAGGAGTGTTGATGGTTTGGCTAGGTCGGCCCGTGGTTTGGCTAGGTGTGGTGATGTTGGATTGGCTAGGTGTGTTGGTGGTGTGGCTAGGTGTGGTGATGTTGGATTGGCTAGGTGTGGTAATGGTTTGGCTAGATGTGGTGATGTTGGTTTGGCTAGATGTGGTATTGGTCTGGCTTGGTGTGGTGGTGTTGGTTTGGCTAGGTGTGGTGATATTGATTTGGCTAGGTGTGGTAATAGTTTGGCTAGATGTGGTGATGTTGGTTTGGCTAGATGTGGTGATGTTGGTTTGGCTAGGTGTGGTGATGTTGGTTTGGCTGGGTGTGGGCGTGGTTTGGCTAGAGGTGGTGATGTTGGTTTGGGTAGGTGTGGTGATGTTGGTTTGGGTAGATGTGGTGATGTTGGTTTGGGTAGATGTGGTGATGTTGGTTTGGGTAGGTGTGGTGAGGTTGATTTTGCTAGGTGTGGCTGTGGTTTGCCTGGGTGTGTTTGTGGTTTGGCTAGGTGTGGTGATGTTGGTTTGGCTAGATGTGGTGATGTTGGTTTGGCTAGGTGCTGTGATGTTGGATTGGCCAGGTGTGTTGGTTGTGTGGCTAGGTGTGGTGATGTTGGTTTGGCTAGGTGTGGTGATGTTGGTTTGGCTAGATGTGGTGATGTTGGTTTGGCTAGGTGCTGTGATGTTGGATTGGCCAGGTGTGTTGGTTGTGTGGCTAGGTGTGGTGATGTTGGTTTGGCTAGGTGTGGTGATGTTGGTTTGGCTAGGTGTGGTGATGTTGGTTTGGCTAGGTGTGGTGATGTTGGTTTGGCTAGGTGTGGTGATGTTGGTTTGGCTAGGTGTGGTGATGTTGGTTTGGCTATGTGCTGTGATGTTGATCTGGCTACGTGTGATTGTGGTTTGACTAGGTGTGGTGGTAGTTTGGCTCGGTGAGCGTATGGTTTCGCTCGGTGTGGAGGTGTTGGTTTGGAAGGTATTGTTTGAGATCAGGGTATCAAAGGGTATTGATGTAGGATCATACTGATTGAGAGAGACAACACCTGGCTGCTCGGCTGTAACTGCTAGGAGCTGGGTATTCTTGCTGTCTATCGTAATGCCTTGAGCAAATCCTCTATAACTGTCAGTCGTCTGGTCCATCTGAGGGGACCCCATGGTGGCAGGACGGCTGTCTATCTCACTGCCTGTTAGGTTGGTTGTTTTTATCTTGGCTCTGAAAACTGTGGAAAAAGAGTCTTAATCAGAAGTAATTCTGATTGTGTGTGTGTGTGTGTGTGTGTGTGTGAGAGAGGGTGTGTGTGTGTGTGTGTGTGTGTGTGTGTGTGTGTGTGTGTGTGTGTGTGTGTGTGTGTGTGTGTGTGTGTGTGTGTGTGTGTGTGTACTCACCTGGTACAGGATGTTCCTCTTCCGGTAGTTCTGAGAGTGGCCTTCTATTCAACATTATGGTGTCACTGCTATTCTGGAAACTTCTGCTCCCATC
>NC_140293.1:343168-363168 GCF_964030765.1 Micromesistius poutassou | reverse complement strand
GCTCATAGTAGACTATGGAGCACCAGTGGACCGGCTCCTCGTAGGCCACCGGCAGCACCTCTGATGGGAGGAAGCAGAGCAGTGTTTAGAGTTGTTACAGTACTAACACATGTCTGTGTGTTCTGACAGCACCACAGTGTTTAGAGTTGTTACAGTACTAACACATGTCTGTGTGTTCTGACAGCACCTCAGTGTTTAGAGTTGTTACAGTACTAACACTTGTTTGTATTCTGACAGCACCTCAGTGTTTAGAGTTGTTACAGTACTAACACATGTCTGTGTGTTCTGACAGCACCAGTGTTTAGAGTTGTTACAGTACTAACACATGTTTGTGTGTTCTGGCAGCACCTCAGTTTTTATAGTTGTGCCGTTAATAGTTAGTGTGTTCTGGCAGCACAGAACACAGCGTATACATGTCCGTATACAAAGTTCATAGTTAAGGGATTTGACAAATGCAAACATGCTATTATAGTGCCAGTAAAGACAATTTAAAATGAATTGAGAGAGAGATAGATAAGAACAGACAGAGAGACCATAAATACACTGACAGAGAGAGACAGACATACAGACAAGACACAGACAGAGAGAGACAAAGAAACAGAGAGAAAGAGGAAGAGACGTGTGAGGAACATGTGTCACCACGTGTGACAGGGCCGTTGCCATGGTTACCTGGCCTGTTGTTGGTTTCCATGGTGTTGGGTAAATTGGACAGGAAGTTGGTCTCCATTGGCTGGGAGCAGTCCTGGCTCAGCGAATCATCAGCCAGCACATAAGCTGGAGGAGGAGTGTCCGCTAGACACACACACACACACACACACACACACACACACACACACACACACACACACACACACACACACACACACACACACACACACACACACACACACACACAGGTCAGCCTATAAATAGGGTCTGAAGGAGAAGGTAGAGTGAGGTAGAGATGTTAGAGGAGAGAGGAGAGGTAGAGGGAGGTAGGGTAGTTAGAGGAGTGAGAGGTGGTAGAGTGAGGTAGAAAGGTGAGTGGAGAGAGAGAGAGAGAGAGAGCTGGTAGAGCAGGGTAGGGCTCTACCTGACATGTAAGATGGAGAGAGAGAGAGAAAGAGAGAAAGAGAAAGAAACAGAGAGAGGCAATAGAACGAGGTAGGGTTTAGCCTGGTATGCTACATGGAGAGAGCGAGAGGCGGTAGAGTGAGGTACGGCTCTACCTGTATGTTATATGGAGAGAGAGAGAGAGAGAGAAAGCGAGGTAGGGCTATACCTGGTAAGTTAAATGGGCTCTCGGTGTCTGAGCTGATTGGAGGAGAGGGGAGGGCGGGGCTACTGCAGGACCCACCCTCTGGCGACACGGGGTAACCGTTGTCAAGGGAACAGGGATCAAAGCCCTCCAGTGCCCCGCTCATGCCAGCAAAGGATTCTGGGTAGGTGGCATTGTGGGGCATCAGGGGCTCGTTGTTATCGCCATGGAAACGGGAGAGCACGCAGGGTCTCGCTGCGAGGTCATTGTTCCTAGGAACCAACACTGGGGGCAGCACTGAGAAGAGAAGAAATAATACATCTATTATTACTAGGCATCATTATTATAGTATATATGTAGATATAAATACGCAGTGAGAGAGGGATTAATAATGTTTAGAATATTATTTTTTATTCTGCTGGTATATTATTATATATGCGCATGAGAGGGGAAGAAATAATTCATATAATACTATAATTATATTATTATTATTAATAATAATAATAATAATAATAATAATATATGCATATTATATCAACTCAATGAGGCAGAGGAGGACATAACACATATTATTATTATTATTTATATTATTATTATTATATTTTCTTTTTACATAGTAACTAAGGCCAATGGGGAAGTATAATAAATACATAATAAACAAACACTTACTGGGGGTGTCTACTCGAGTGTAGTGGTAGGGGTTGATGCAGACATCTTTCTGTTTGGATCCGAAGGGAAACTCACAGCAGGACATTGCCTTCAGCTCATGATGAGACTACAAACGCGCGCACACACACACACACACACACACACACACACACATGCACACCTTAATTAGATACCTATAATACATGTGCATTATGGGCCTAATTCAACAACTTGATTCTAAACGCTAGCTGGGTAGAGACAGCCGCTGGGTGACGGGTGATGGGCGAGCTCACCTGCAGGTCAGGCCACCTCCACACCTTGCAGTAGATGACGTGGGGGAGACCCTTGCGGTGAGACACCTGCAGCCTTCCGTCAAGGGAGCGAGGGATCGTTACGCACTGACCTTGGGGGGGGGGGGAGGGGGGGGGGGGGAAGAGAGAGAGAGAGAGAGATTAGAAGACAATGTTTGAGTGTCTTCTGCATAATACATAATACGGGCTATAATATAATAATAATATAATTGATTGGGCAGAATATGCTTTTGTCCAAAGTGAGGCTGAGAGATTTTGATCAGACTTATTAATAGAGTCCAATCATAATTTGAGCAGCCAGAAAAAAGTTATAGTCCGGTACAGCCTAGTCTCTACAGTGTGAGAGTAGCTCTGGGAATCACGAATACAGGGGTTGTCATTGGTGGTGGGAAAAGCTATAGCAGATATCACATATAATAAGTAAGCAAAGTATCAAAGTGCTTACTAAATTCCACAACAATTTCCCCAAAAATGTAATAAAATGTAAAATGTAATCATTTTAATTTCACATTACAAAATGGATGGTTCCGGTCTCTGATTGCGATTGGCTCGAAGCGGTTGTAAAATACTCTCTAAGCACACCACTGTGACCCATAACATTTACTTTTTTGTATTAACCTGCCGCCGTGCTGAGCCATTTTGCTGTCTAGACTCTGTTGTCTAGACTGTGTTTATTTTGTGAAATCTTACTAGGTAGTCTACGGTAACAGCTTCAGTAACTCTGCTTTGTGTCATGCCTAACAAACACCCTCCCCTAGCATTTCTAAAAAGCATTGTAACCCACGGCCTCTCCGGGCTTATAGCTTAAGTTTGTAACTGCTACTGACTGGGTTGCCCCGGGCAACTGAGAGCCTTCTCCAGGTCCTCCATGGCTCCCTTCTTCTTCTTCAGCTTCTTCACCAGAGCCTCCACCGCTTTCTCCGCCCACTTCTCCTCCTCCTCCCCCTGCCTCCAGCCTAGCAGCCTGCGCACCGCAGGGCTGGTGAAGGAGAACAGGGACGACACGTTCATCTTTCACACTCACTCACTCACTCACGCACGCATGCGCTCCCCCACCCCCCCACCCCCCACACACACACACACACACACACACACACACACACACACACACACACACACACACACACACACACACAAGCGGAGGGAATGGGTGGGTGTGTTGCCAGAGCTCAGAGGTGTAGTGGAGCAGTCCACCTGGGGAGAAGAAAGAGAACTCGTCACCATAGCGATCAATCACTGACCTTTCGGTTGGCATGGAAACCAATCACCGTCCAGCCCAGCATCTAGTTGGCATAGCAACCAATCACCATGGGGTTGTCATAGCAACCCGTCGGTTTAACAATCTGAATGTAGTTTATGTGCCTCAGGCCTAAGAGAGTATTATGGGCTGCTCATATCACTGCATGATGATGTAATGTCAGGATAGTATGTCATGCAAATTCACAGGTCAGAGTTCACCACACCATTTAGAAAGCAAAGAGAGAGAGAGACACACACACACACACACACACACACACACACACACACAAAATTGATAATTGACACCCTAGACTGTGCACTTAGCAGAACTGAAAATCAATGTCCTTCTACCTCCTGAAAGAGAGAGGGGGAGCGAGAGAGAGAGAGAGAGAGAGAGAGAGAGAGAGAGAGAGAGATCAAAGGATGCAAGGATGGAGCATGGGCAGATGGATGAAGGGGTCACAGAGAGGAGAGTGCACTGGATGGAGGGAGGACAGAGAGAAAAGGAAGGGGGGATGGACAGAAAGATTGCGAGACTGAGGTGTAGTATTGCAGCTGAATACCTCTCTCTATCTGCCAGCCCCCCTCTCTCTGCCCAATAAAGACAACTAAATTATTTATCCACTAGAGATGGCGTGCAGAGGAGAAAGAGGGAGAGAATTTAATTGAGAGAAAGACAGCGTATGAGAAAGCCAGACATAATAGATACAGTATAACGCGCTAGTGTGTGTGTGTGTGTGTGTGTGTGTGTGTGTGTGTGTGTGTGTGTGTGTGTGTGTGTGTGTGTGTGTGTGTGTGTGTGTGTGTGTGTCTCGCAGGGCAGGACTATATAAGTTGATACAATTACAAATCAAACATTTTAAAGTTGTAGGTCGACTAAAAGACACTTTGTGTGTGTGTGGCTACTAAGGGTTAAAACACCGATTGCAATAGAGCGAAAAGTTGTTGATCATTCGGGTTCTTGAAGCCTAGACGAAGTGCACTGTTCGTCAGGCATTGCAAGTGCTCGCTTGAAGTACATTTAAAGTCATCGGTTACCTACCTCGGCTTATTGAGAGGATCTAACGTTATGTGTATTTCTTGGCGTCAGTCGTAGAGTAACGCAACGTTCCCTCCACGACGGGCGGAACCTTGCGGCGGGGCTTAAACTGCTGCTACTCCTGCAACTCGGGGTTTTGTTTAGCAGGAAAAGAGTAAACGGGTCGACTTGATTTGTTTAACCCTTGGCGTCTCCACGCCGTGGTCGCTCCGCACAAGACGCTACGGAACACCGGTGCGGCGCTGAGAGAAAGACAGCGTCGTGCCGTGAATCGAGTGCTCCTTCGCATCGCGCATGCAGGAGAGACGAGGGCGTGGCGACGAAGTACGAAGCCTGCTATGCTGAGTTAAAGACATCTGACAGAAAACAGCGAATTGGGAATAATTCTAATTGCTTCGACCTGAGAGCGTTCACACACCCAAGAAGATGGGCGACTGCGTAAGGAGGGATGCCGACGTCGTACAGTCCCGTTGCAAATATGTCATCCTGCAAAATAAAAAGCTTTGGGTGGGGGCTGACGGTTTATTTGGGTTTCGATTATGTATCATTAAAAAATGTATCACCCTCGGATAAATCGTTCATTTTACACTATCTTGATGTATCCATTTCTGCCCAAGTCGGAGATATGAATGAAGTTCCAACTCGGAAATGTTCTCCGAGGTTGACGTGAATGCCTCTTCCCACATGGAATGTAATATCGGATTCTCCGACAGGACTTGAACGGCCCGTAAAGTTGACGCTACTTTCACTTAGCTGCTAGGCGGCTAATAGCTGGGAAACCGAAAGTTAAGCAGAGACGCCGTCAAGATGCTACTATGACAAGCGGCCATTTCACCTAGTCCCCTTTAACGACAGCTTGTCAACATAACCCAGCTATCGTCGTGTTAAAGCGCTTCATAGTGCTCCACCTTGGTGTGGTCCAGGTGTTCAGTAGTGCGCAATGGAGGAGGGCGGACATCCCTCCGAGAAACACATGGATGATTACTTCAAGTCCATCGGACTGCTGAGGAAGAAGATCGCTAAGGACGGGTCGTGTTTGTTCCGGGCCGTGGCCGAACAGGTGGGAGAGCATACTGGACGGACTGGGTTCTGTCAATGCCAACATATAAACAACAACAACAACAACAACAACAACAACAATAATATAAATGATGGAAGTTCATTCTACTCCTCAGCGATAACATCTGAACAAGATACCATGTAAAGTTGATATAGAAGGACACTCATAGGGCTGTACTGGAATGGACAATACGTTTCCATTGGTGAAGCCAAGTATTATCTGTACCGAAGTGTCTGTAAGCAACTCACTGTCAATCTATATGAGCTCATGACTCTGACTCATCATGTTTATGACAGTATGTCGTCTGCCTAGTTGTATGAACTTTCAAGTTATGCAAGTCTTCATCAACTGTGACGTTCCGTCTGGCTCTTTCAGGTGCTGCTGTGTCAAAGTCGTCACACACAAGTCCGCGCGAGGTGTGTGGAGTTCTTGAAAGAGAACAGAGAGCGCTATGAGGCGGTGAGTGTGTGTGTGTGTGTGTGTGTGTGTGTGTGTGTGTGTGTGTGTGTGTGTGTGTGTGTGTGTGTGTGTGTGTTTTTTAACTGTGGTCCTGTTTGTCTTTCAGTTCATTGAAGGAGACTTTGAAGAATACCTCTGCAAGATCCAAGACCCCCAGGTAAGACCTCACATATTCCCTGTGTAGTTCAGTAGGTAGAGCAAGGCACCGACAGGGTTAGGGGTTGTATTCCCCTACCAGCTCAGTAGGTAGAGCAAGACACTGACACTGCAGGGTAAGGCTACATTCAGATCAAATCAGGCGTTGTGGCGAAACCCCAGTTGAACCATTCATGTGGCGAAAAGTTGAAACAGAACTTTTGGAGAAACGGACCAGAAGACGGCATGTTCCATTAATATTGTAGCATTCCACTGTTTAACGAGAAACTGTGAAGATGGGAGATGCAGCCTGCCATGAGGGCGTGGTTAAAGACCACAGCCTGACGTCACACTAATGGGGCCATAAGGTCACACTCCAACATCTCCGCAGCCATCCACGCTTATCGCTGCATTGCCGGATTTGGTTATATAACCCTAAGGGGTTATATTCCTGTGTTGTTGTTAACTGTGTGTGTGTGTGTGTGTGTGTGTGTGTGTGTGTGTGTGTGTGTGTGTGTGTGTGTGTGTGTGTGTGTGCAGCACTGGGTCGGGCAGGTGGAGATGCACGCTCTGGCTGTTCTTTACAAGTAAGACTCCTGTCACTATTACAAAAACAAACAACAAGGTTAGTTAGTTTAGGTGTGTTTTAATTTTTTTATGCATCATGTTGATGGCGGTCTCTCTGTCTCCAGGAGAGATTTCTTGATTTTCCAGGAACCAGGAAAACCAGCGGTCAACATCACAGATCATGGCTTTAAAGATCAGGTAAGGCTCATAATGAATGAGTTCATTGTTGTTACATTTAAGCTTAAGGAAGCTAGCGAGGGTCACTGATCACACAAGGGGCGTGTTCCAGCGCTCGTCCCTCCGTACTTTGCCCTTTTGACTCGTTCCCTACACCCTCAAGGCAGACCAGCTGTGTCAGTTAGCAGTAATCTATGCCATTTCATCACGGTTACTTAAATAAGATTGTATTCTAGAGAAAACTGTAAAATTTGATGTTTCTGCCAGTCTCCGGAAAACACTACGACGTGAATGTTCCCGTCAGCTTCAAAAACGCAGGCACTGATCTTTTCCTGGATGTGTGGAGCTCCGTCTGAGGGCAGTTTATTTTTATGTCCGCGCCCGAGGGTTAAGCCTCTCGGACACCGATAGTATAACACTTGTTCTGTATGTGTTATTATCCAGTATATCATAGTGTTGGTGGTGGATTTTATATACAACATCGCTCGTATAACTCTCATACACCAACGACTGTACTGAAATAAGTATCACAAAGCTGCCATGGGTCGTAACACACCCCACTCCCTCCGAGAACACGCGGAATTCAAACACAAAAACATAGTGTTTGAATTCCAGCTAGAACAGTGGGTTCACTGACTCTTTAAGGTGATGTTGACTTTTGACGATCTGGGCCAATCACAACCCTCAGACTGGCTTTATTGGCGTTAACCTCCTAAGCACTTCCTGTGTTTGATGCCCTGGTTCTGTTTCTCTAGCTGACTAGACATTGGGACAGGTGGGTACAATAGAGATTAAAGAGAACCTGTGGAGATTTAGGAAGCAAAGACTAGTGGACTGGCTATTGAAGGACTATTGGACCGCAGTAAAGGCAATATAGTGAACCATGTTCAAACTCATAATGGCTATTACAGTCTCTGTCTCTCTCTGTCTCTCACTGTCTCTCTATCAGGTCCAGTTGTGCTTCCTGAACGGGAACCACTATGACAGCGTGTATCCTGTCAGCCACATCCAGAATACTGCTTTCTGCCAGTGTAAGAGAGAGAGACACACACACACACACACACACACACACACACACACACACACACACACACACACACACACACACACACACACACACACACACACTACGGTGGGTAATGGTTCCCATCAAGAACATATACTGCACAGGAAGACACGCAGAGCTCTGTGCTGAAACGTGCAGAATTCAGGACATCTTGAACTATGGTATGGTAGAAAAAAAAAAGGACGCCTGATTCAGCTGTAAAATATTTCACTGAACAGTGTTACTTGACATTAGCGGGACTTTACTTTATTATACTTTTATTATTTACACAGCCAGTAACAATGACGACTATTGATAACACCCATGGTTGCTGGGCAGTAAAGATAGAGAATGGTGAGCGGAGGGAAAATATAATTATAAGTCTAAAAATAAGAATATACTGTATAAAAGATAATATGTATGTGTACATATATATCATCAAAGAATCCTGTGTGTTGATATGAACTACTGAAGATACTCATGTAGGTGTGTGTGTGTGTGTGTGTGTGCGTGCGTGTGCGTGCAGCCCTCCTGTATGAGATGCTGTATGAGCGCGTGTTCGGGGAGGAGCGCTCGGTGGTGGGTTCGGCCCAGCGGGGGGGGAGGAGCTCTGAGCTGACAGACGATCACATGACCGCCTGCCCTAGCAGCGACGAATCAGAGACTGAAGACCCTAAATGGTGCGGACCTGTCTGTCTGTCTGTCTGTCTGTCTGTCTGTCTGTCTGTGTATCTGTCTTTCGCCATTGTGTTAACCTGCCTGTCTGTCAGACTTTATGATGTCTCTCTGTCTCTGTGGTGGGAACCTGTCTGTCTGTCAGTCTTGCTGGTGTCTGTCTGTCTCTATAGTGGGAACCTACCTGTCCGTCTTTCTGTCTCTATAGTGTATTTTATGTTTGTGTTTGTGTGTGTGTGACATGCAGGATCGAAGATGGAGCCCCCAAACTAGGTGGCCAGCAGAACAGGGTAAGTCACACTCACTGGCTATGAACAGACTAACCAGGGATCTCACACGGCGATCTATATATGGTCTTTGATTAACCAATGACACAAGGACATTCACTACTGTTGAAACTGTGTGCTGCCAGGGGCGTGGTCGGGGGCGTGGCCGGGGGCGTGGCCTTTCAGAGCGAGTGAGGCGCTCCTTGAACACCAATCTGCTGAGGAATGTGGATTATGACGTCTGGCAGACCTCCAAGAGAGGTAACAGAAGGCCTTTTTGCACTGCCCACGCCGGTACGCTCGCGGCTTGGCACGCCCGGCAATTTTGCCGCCTTGCCTGTGTTAAACGTCGTCACGGAGCCGGCTTTCTTGGTTCACTGAAGAAGGATTTCACCGTCTCTCCAGTTAGGACTACTCTGTTGATATCGCTGCGTTGTCTCTGTTGTCGAGACAACGCAGCGACACCTCTACCCAAGTCCTGCCCCTGGAACCAAATCAATCAAATCAATAAATATGAAAACGCCAATATGTGTAGGGTCTGAGAGGGTAAATTGGGGTGCGAACTCAGGCCAGTATATTACCTCTGTCAGTGTAAAGGCATGCATAAGACGGGCATATTTGGCAGTGTAAAAACGTTTACACACACACACAAATATGTTTACACGTATGTAATTGGTAGTTTGCTGTAACGTTCATGTCTATTTCAGTCCAGCAGAAGATGGACTTCTGTATGGCAGCAGGGATGCAGTACTCTGAAGGAGGCCGCTGCCAGGTAGTGTGTGTGTGTGTGTGTGTGTGTGTGTGTGTGTGTGTGTGTGTGTGACTGATTGGTGTATTTCTTACTTCAGGTATGTCTGGAGGGAGGTGGACGGAGCTACAGTGGGTCCATCAGGAAGGTGTCTCCTAGCAACGGCCCTGTCACAGTGTATATTGAAGAGCTGGGCAAGACGTGAGTAGCAACCCGTCTCTGTCTCTCTCTCTGTCTCTCTCTCTTTCTCTCTGTCTCTCTCACTCTGTGGCTGTCTGCTTTCCGTTTGCCGCTCACATGGACTTGCAGAGTTACAGTAGCCTAGCTTCTGTTCATGTGTGTAGAAAACGCTTTTAATTACTTTCCAAAGATTTTCAATGTGTTCAGAGTAGTACACCATTCAAAATGAGTGCCAGTCAAGACGCCACAAGATTGTAATTAGTCTACAAAGGCACACGTACTTCTGGCTGGGTACTCGGGCCCTGTCAGTGTTGCATCACTATTCAGTTGCAGTGTATTAGGAGCTAGGCTACTGGACCTCTGCAAGTCAATGGAAGCGGCTAACGGAAAGCAAACGCTAACCCAGCGTACCCCCTTCTGGACGTTCAATAGTGAAGTTAGAATTAAACATTGTGTGTGTGTGTGTGTGTGTGTGTGCGTGTGCGTGCAGAGTGTCTGTTCCACTGGTGAATCTGCGTCCTGTGAGCGAGACCAGCTGGAAGACAGTGGTCAGCGGAGAGAAGAGGACCAACGGACACACACCAGGTACACACACACACACACACCAGGCACACACACACACACACACACCAGGTACACACACCTTGGCGTCTCACTCCGAGTGGCCCACGCCTTGCTGAATGCGGTTGCATCCGCTCCGGAGGCCACTTCGGGGTTGAACTAGCCTGGCTATTGCCAGACCAAGCTCAATCGTAGAGTGCACGTTGGTCTGGGGAAGCTGCTGTCATTTTCTTCAGCACAAGAGACGTGATCAACGGGCGTAGTTCAAACGACTCGGTACGCAATAGGCTGCTTGCCGTCGCTTCCCTGTCGCCATTGGGTAAAATCCAGGCAATAGTGTGCCAGGGGGAAAAGCCCGCTTGGTGATTGGCTCCCGCAAAAGCGTATCGGAAGCAGAAAGAAATGTATTGCTCTTCTCCAGACCCTGCTGCAGGGCAAATTCAAATCACCAGCAGAACTGGTTGGGCTGGTGGTACCCAGTCTAGGGTTTAACATCTCTGAACTTTCAGACAAGCGTCACTGTTGCTTTTCTCCGTCACTGTTGCTTTTCTCCTGATATGATCTCACCGATCATATCAACTGTCAAACAAACATTTAAAGGTGACATATTATACCACCAGGTGTGAGTGTGATTAGCCGTTACAAGCCGTTTTGAAAATCGGCCTCTTCTGACATCACAAGTGGGCGTGTCCAGCTAGATGTATGACGGATAGATGAGCAACGTTTGCTGCAGTCCTCTGGGTAGGCTGGTAGGCTGATCTATCCAGCGCACATCTAGATGGACACGCCCGCTTGTGATGCCAGAAGAGGCCGATTTTCAAAACGGCTTGTGGTATAACACGTCACCTTCGAATCGAACCGTCAGTTATTTCACAGAAAGATATTGTCTCCCTCCCTCAGACTGGGTGGAGGCTAAAGGCAGGGGAAGAGGGAGGCTTCTCCCGTCGTCAGCGCCCCCCCCATCCTCCTCCTCCTCCAAGGCAACGCAGCGAGGCTCTCCTGGGCATATGCAGAAGCAGACCTCCTGGCCCCCGAATCCAACGGCTGACACACCGGCACACAGAGGCAGCAGGTTTGCCTTACCTTTGCACTGTTCAGAATTATTTTGCACTATTTAGAATTAATTTATTGTAAATGTTACTTAATTAATTTCATTTGACCTAATTGTGTCCTTTTTATCCTGATTGCACCGTGGCGTCAGAGACAAACGCAATGTCGATTCCTCTATTTGTCTGGCACATATTCTGGGATGGGCCAGGCTGACTTTGACTTTTTGACTTTGGAGGAGGCGTGTACATGCGTGTATGACTGAGAGCAATGCAACCTGTTTGTGAGTACCTGCCTGACTGTGTGTGTGTGTGTGTGTGTGTGTGTGTGTGTGTGTGTGTGTGTGCGTGTGCGTGCAGAGGGAGGTCGGCCACCTGTGGGGACCTGCAGGTGACTGGTGAGGACTCACGGGAGAAGGAGGAGCTGAAGGCAGCTCTGCTGGAGATCCAGCTCAGGGACGAGAACAACTTTCCAGCGCTGGCGGTCAGCCTCCACCACACGTTTTATCATTCTTTTATGTTTGACCCCCATCTATAATATCTATATTTTATATCTATATTTTATATATATTAGTACGAGCAACAGCAGAAAGATGTGTGTGTGTTTGTGTGTGTGGGATTGAACTGAGGGATGTCTTTTATTTAATTTTTTTACAGGCAGTTGCCCGTGGGAATAATGGGAAGAGGAGGGGAGGAGAGGGGATGAGTCAACTGAAGAGTGGACCCACTGTACGTAACCCAGGACAACACAAAAACAACATCATGATGCTGCGACAATGTATTGGTCTGCATGTGGTTGTTCTCTACCAAACTGAAAAAACTCAAGTGTACTTCATAAGCTATGGGTTCCACTACACTTCCTTGTATATTTCTTGGTTCTAGGTTCAACTATGGTTCACGTCCGAGCTCGATGCTCAGTTCGGGGTAACGTTCTGGGTTTGATTACAGTACTGGAGTCAGTACTGACAGGCTGTTCTTTGTTCTGATTGGGTACTGCAGTGCCGGGGGCGGCATTAGCTCAGGAGGTAGAGCGGGTAGGTTGGTAACCGCAAGTTTGCTGGTTCGATCCCCGGCTCCTCCTAGCTGAGTTTCGTGGTGTCCCTGAGCAAGACGCCTCACCCTAATTGCTCCTTACGAGCTGGCTGTCGCCCTGCGTGGTTGACTCCACCGTCGGTGTGTGAATGTGTGCATGAATGGGTGAATGTCAGTCAACACTGTAAAGCGCTTTGGATAAAAGCGCTATATAAATGAGGACCATTTACCATTCTTCTTTGATCCTACAGACGGCTCAGGTGGACGCGACCCTCCCTGTTGACGTCACCAGTTCAAGCCCCTCCTCCAGCCCTCCCACCCTACCGGAACACCCAGGCCCCGCCCCTACCACCTGGCTGGCTTCTGTCAAGGCCCCGCTGCTCAATCAGAACACGACGTTCTCCTCCACCTCCCGCCCACTTGGGACTTCTGCTGCTGCTGCTGCTGCTGTTGCTCCGCCCACTGCCACCGTCTCCACTGCTGAACGGAGCATCCCCTTCTCACCCCTCCCAACCACCACCACCACCACCACCACCCCCTCCTCCTCTCCTCCCGCCTTCATCGCTCCTGTAGCCCCGCCTCCGGGTGGTGCACACCTCTACCTCTCCCACGCAACCTCTGCCCCTTCCTCTTCCTCCGCTACCCCTCCCCACTCTTCCCCCTCAAGCTCCTCCCACTCCTCCTCCACCCGTCCTGATCGCCCCGGCCCAGGTGAGATGTTCATCGGCCCGCCAGGATGTCTGATGTCTGCCGACTTTGCCGTTGACAGATCCCTGTGATAAACATATTCTTTTGTCATAAGCATAATGTTACCATCTAGACGTCCATGAAAGGGTGTGAATTATTAGTCGTTTCTTTTGCTTGGTAAAGACAAATCTGAGTGTCTCAGTGATTGGCAAAACTGATGCTTATTCTCTCCGTCTTGTCTTCTATGCAGATGTGATGAACACAGCGCGACACATGCAGCTCCCCGCAGCATACGTGTCTAAGACCCCTTCGCCCCAAGATGTCGTACCCTGCAACCCTCCACCCCAAACCTCCTCGCCTCAAGACCCTACACCTCCCCCCTCTGTGCCCCAAACCCCTCTGCCACAGCCCTCTGCACCCCAAAATGTAGTGCGCAGCATCCCTATACCCCAACACCCTGTAGCCCCGCCCTCTCTTCCCCAACACCCTGTAGCCCCGCCCTCTCTTCCCCAACACCCTGTAGCCCCGCCCTCTCTTCCCCAACACCCTGTAGCCCCGCCCTCTCTTCCCCAACACCCTGTAGCCCCGCCCTCTCTTCCCCAACACCCTGTACCTGAGCCCTCTCTTCCCCAACACCCTGTAGCCCCACCCTCTCTTCCCCAATATCCTGCAGCTCCGCCCTCTGCACCCCACTACCCTGAAGCCCCGCCCTCTCTTCCCCAACACCCTGTAGCCCCGCCCTCTCTTCCCCAACACCCTGTAGCCCCGCCCTCTCTTCCCCAACACCCTGTAGCCCCGCCCTCTCTTCCCCAATATCCTGTAGCTCCGCCCTCTGCACCCCAATATCTTGAAACCCAGTCCTCTGTACCCCAACACCCTGTACCTGAGCCTGCTGTACCCCAACACCCTGTAGCCCAATACCCTGAAGCCCAACCCTGTGCACCCCAACATCCTGTACCTGAGCCCTCTCTTCCCCAACAACCCGTACCCCAACACCCTGTACCCGAGCCCTGTGTACCCCAACACCCTGTACCTGAGCCCTGTGTACCCCAACAACCTGTAGCCCCGCCCTCTGTACCCCAACACCCAGTACCTGAGCCCTCTGTCCCCCAACATCCTGGATCCCATCCCTCTGTACCCCAACACCCCGGAGCCCATCCCTCTGTACCCCAATACCCTCAGCTGCAGGCGTCCAATCCTATACCAGGTCAGACACCTACGGCTTCCCAAGCCTCGGCAGAGTCCCCGCCGCACCCCTCCCACCTCCCCGTCCCGCCTCTTACTCCTTATCCCCCCCCCCCCCAGCACACCTTCAACTCCTCCTCCTCCCCCTGGCCCGAGCCCGGCCAAGGAGCAGTGCCCCTGCAGCAGCTGTCCCAGCTCTACCAGGACCCCCTCTACCCCGGGTTCCCGGTGGGGTCGGCGGGCGACATGGTGCCCAACCCGGCCTACTCCTCCAGCAAGGCCGGAGATGACCTGCCACGCGGTGAGAACACGACGAGAGGAGGTGGAGGTGGAGGTGACCGAGGCGGGGGTAGAGGGTGGGGGTGGTGAAAGTGGAGATGGGGGGGGGGGGGGGGGGAGGAGATGGCGGGTAAACATAGCAACTAGCAACCGTTTGCCGCCCGCTTTTGCCTCCTGTGCTGTCTGCTGTTGGTCATGTTGTCCTCCTCCGGTCTCTCCTCAGACGTCAACGTCCTCCGGTGGTTCTTCAACCTGGGAGTCAAGGTAGGCCCAGTCCAATGCTCAACCCAACCGTCAGAAGGTTGTTACCTGCTGCGCAGCGTGTGACCTGAACGGACCTGCGCGTCTCCCCTCCCCAGGCCTACTCCAACCCCATGTTCCAGCCCTACATGTACCTGCTGCCCCTCCAGCAGTCCTACGCCATGCACCCCCCTCCCCGTGACCCCTCCCCGCACGGCGCACACCCCTCCACCCCGCCGCCGCCGCCGCCCTGGCAACAAACGGCTCCGCCCGGCCACCCGTCGGGGTACCACTCCCCGGGCCCCGGGCCCCGGTACCCCGGCGCTCAGTCTCCGGGGCTCCAGCTCTGCCCCTCGGACCGGCAGCAGTCTCCCCAAGGCAGGTCCCCGGGCTCGGGCCCCCGGCACCCGGAGGGCTACGGCTCCGCCGGGGGGAGCAGGGCCAGCGCAGCCTCTGACGCCATGGTGGCCAACGTTGGAGCGCCGGCAGGTCGGTGCTCCCCTGGTGGTTGCTATAGTTACAGTAGTGGTGTGTTCTACAGGATGGTTGCTATAGTTACAGTAGTGGTGTGGTCTACAGGATGGTTGCTATAGTTACAGTAGTGGTGTGTTCTACAGGATGGTTGCTATAGTTACAGTAGTGGTGTGTTCTACAGGATGGTTGCTATAGTTACAGTAGTGGTGTGTTCTACAGGGAGGGTTGCTATAGCTACAGTAGTGGTGTGTTCTACGGGGAGGGTTGCTATAGTTACAGTAGTGGTGTGTTCTACAGGATGGTTGCTATAGTTACAGTAGTGGTGTGTTCTACAGGATGGTTGCTATAGTTACAGTAGTGGTGTGTTCTACGGGGAGGGTTGCTATAGTTACAGTAGTGGTGTGTTCTACAGGATGGTTGCTATAGTTACAGTAGTGGTGTGTTCTACAGGGAGGGTTGCTATAGTTAGTCGTGGTGTGTTCTACAGGATGGTTGCTATAGTTACAGTAGTGGTGTGTTCTACAGGATGGTTGCTATAGTTACAGTAGTGGTGTGTTCTACAGGATGGTTGCTATAGTTACAGTAGTGGTGTGTTCTACAGGGAGGGTTGCTATAGTTACAGTAGTGGTGTGTTCTACAGGATGGTTGCTATAGTTACAGTAGTGGTGTGTTCTACAGGATGGTTGCTATAGTTACAGTAGTGTGTTCTACAGGATGGTTGCTATAGTTACAGTAGTGGTATGTTCTTCAGGGAGGGTTGCTATAGTTACAGTAGTGGTGTGTTCTACAGGATGGTTGCTATAGTTACAGTAGTGTGTTCTACAGGATGGTTGCTATAGTTACAGTAGTGGTATGTTCTTCAGGGAGGGTTGCTATAGTTACAGTAGTGGTGTGTTCTACGGGGAGGGTTGCTATAGTTACAGTGGTGGTGTGGTCTACGGGGAGGGTTGCTATAGCTACAGTAGTGGTGTGTTCTACAGGATGGTTGCTATAGTTACAGAAGTGGTGTGGTCCAAGGGGATGGCTGATGGAGTTAAAGTGTCTGTGTGTTGTCCTCCTGCAGGTGTGCTGGCTGACCAGGGTCACCATGGTGTGAGACAGGTTCTCCTCCTCGAACCTCCTCTGAACAGGCCCATCGTAGGAGCACACACGCACGCGCACACGCACACACACACACACACGCATGTATATATTCAATGCATTAAAAACATTTTGTCTCTTCCTTCAGTGGGTCCCTGAACCCAAATTCCAGGACTCCATGGTTGCCGCGACGACAACGCCCCACGGTAACTGTGTCGCCCCGTCCCACTACAGCTCGTTCGTCAACACTCACAACAGCAATCAACATGGCAACCAATACCATGGTTTCCGCCCCTACAACAACAACCAGATGATCAATCCCAACGAGGGGTTCGGTCTCATGGGGTCAGGGCCCGCCGTGGGCATGGAGCCCTGGAAGGTGCCGGAGTCCGGGCCATCCAGTCATAGGGCTAGGAGGGCCTACCATCCTCAGAGGGGGGGCGGCGGGGAGAGGGCGGGGAGGGGCGGCAGGGCGCGCTACATGCAACACTACACCCACTACGGCCCTCCTCACAGAACAAGGGATCAGGGCTACTACTAGCTGCCCACTTCCTGTTCCAGGGTGACTTGCTTCCTGTCGTATCCTGCCGTCCCATCACAGGCGTGGGCAGGAGAAGCGTGGAGAAGCTGCTGCGATTGGCTGAAACCTTCCTGCACTGCGGCCATCCGACGTCCTCTCTACCGGGTGCAAATAGGGCTTGGGTTTGATTGGGTTTCTTTATGTTGCCTTCAAAAAAAAACAAAAAAACGCGAACAAGCACTTAGACCGTAGGATACTATGCTGTTCTTTGCTGAAGTACTTTACAGGTCGCTAAGCAAGCTGAAGTGGTGATAGCATGTAGCTTGCGCCATAAGCACTTTCATAATGTGTTGCTAGCACATGGCTAGTGCCATGCCACTGGACTTCCCCCCCCCGTTAAATCAATCAATCATTTAGCTGGTGATTCTTCTCTGGTTCAATTATCCTTGTTCTCTTTTAAACTTCAATGGGGGGGGGGGGGGGGGGTTTGCGCACACTTTTGTACAAAGCCAAAGCCGTTTACTTTTGTTGTTCCTTTTGTTTACGTTTGAATAAAATTTATTACAACAATTGAGGTCCTCTTCTGGTCCCAAGATCTTCAGCACGGTTTATTAAACCATATCAGCTCAACCACTCAATCCTTCTACCAGGACGCTAGGGCACTTGGGATACTAGGGCACTGGTCGTACTATGCTACATGCTATGCTAGGCTACATGGTCATGCTAGGGTAGGCCTACTTTGTTTTCAGTGTGCTGCTGCTATAGAGCCTCTTGGACTGGGCCTGGTCTTTTTATAGATCAAGTGAATGGCTGTTTGATGTTGATATATATGTATTGACTAGCTCTAGTCTTCAATGGATTCATTAATAATTTATGAACTCAAGTGGACAGCGAGAATCAAGATATTTATTGTGAATACAGGATTACGAGGCATCTTTAAAGACGTGTTGCCAGTGAACGTGGCTAAGTGTGCTGCAGGCCATGTGTATCTCAACACTACGCAGCATTAGCAATCGCCCCCACAACCAACCAGAGCTGCAGAGGAATGACGAAAACCCAGAGCTCCTCGTCCCCAGCCACATTCAGTCAGCACCGACAGAAGCACTGTGACGCAGAGGAGGGAGCACTGATGTCACGAGGAGCACTGTGATGTCAGATGAGCTGTGATGCGACATGTATATCAGGAAGATGGAGCTGGTCCCAAAGGAAGTCGATTAGTCATCCAGGAAGAAGTAGTTCCCACTCTTCTTTTGCTCTGTGTCCTGGGAGAGAGGAAGAGCGCGAGCATTAGGTTGATTATTGTAAATGTCTTTTTTTTCCCCCGCTATTGTAGTTTTATTTTTATAGGGGCACTATCAGTAGAGTATAGTGAGTGTCTGTCTGTCTGTACCTTGATGGAGTTCAGCTTGTTGATGCGTGGTCTGAAGTTGTTGGGGTCACGTCTGAAGGTGATCTCCAACAGGGACAAGAACTTGTTCATGCCAGCAAGTAGACCCTGAGGCCTGCAGCGGGGAAAGGAGAGAGATATCACTTGATTGGCTATATATATATATATAACGTAGACAGACAACAAACATCAAATGAATAATTGAATCAATCAATTAAATAGGCCTCCTGTTTAATTGAAAGAAAAAATCCATCGTTTTTCACACCAAACATTACAATTTAAACTGATCGAGAGACACGTCTCAAGTCTGAGAAAGGTGGAGACTGTGTGTGTGTGTGTGTCTTACGTGTTGGCTGCGGTAGAGGTAGAGGGGATCCCATCGAAGACAATGACTCGGTCTGCCAGGTAGGTGGCCATGATGAAGTCATGCTCCACCACGAAGGCCGTCTTCTTAGAATGGAGGATGTACCTACAAACACACACACACACACACACACACACACACACACAGTAGTAAACAATGTATTTAGTGTATGTCTGTATTTACCGGAGAGACAGAAAGACAGACAGACTTATATATGAGGCAGTGACTATATCATAGTGTTATACATCGTATATATTGGTCTTATATATTAGTGGTAAAGTATATAGTGGCCATATACATGTGGTATAGTAGTGGTATATATTGTATATACTAGTCTTATATAATAGTGATATTAGAGTCATATACATTAGTGGTGTATATTGTATACAGTGGTCATACACAGTGGTGTATATTGTATACAGTGGTCATACACATTAGTGGTATATATTGTATACAGTGGTCATACACATTAGTGGTGTATAATGTATACAGTGGTCATACACATTAGTGGTATATATTGTATACAGTGGTCATACACATTAGTGGTATATATTGTATACAGTGGTCATACACATTAGTGGTGTATATTGTATACAGTGGTCATACACATTAGTGGTGTATATTGTATACAGTGGTTATACACATTAGTGGTGTATAATGTATACAGTGGTCATACACATTAGTGGTGTATAATGTATACAGTGGTCATACACATTAGTGGTGTATATTGTATACAGTGGTCATACACAGTGGTGTATATTGTATACAGTGGTCATACACATTAGTGGTGAATAATGTATACAGTGGTCATACACATTAGTGGTGTATAATGTATACAGTGGTCATACACATTAGTGGTGTATATTGTATACAGTGGTCATACACATTAGTGGTGTATATTGTATACAGTGGTCATACACATTATTGGTGTATAATGTATACAGTGGTCATACACATTAGTGGTGTATAATGTATACAGTGGTCATACACATTAGTGGTGTATATTGTATACAGTGGTCATACACATTAGTGGTGTATAATGTATACAGTGGTCATACACAGTGGTGTATAATGTATACAGTGGTCATACACATTAGTGGTGTATAATGTATACAGTGGTCATACACATTAGTGGTGTATATTGTATACAGTGGTCATACACATTAGTGGTGTATATTGTATACAGTGGTCATACACATTAGTGGTATATAATGTATACAGTGGTCATACACAGTGGTGTATAATGTATACAGTGGTCATACACATTAGTGGTGTATATTGTATACAGTGGTCATACACATTAGTGGTGTATAATGTATACAGTGGTCATACACATTAGTGGTGTATATTGTATACAGT
>NC_140293.1:318168-338168 GCF_964030765.1 Micromesistius poutassou | reverse complement strand
GTTGTTAAGTTACCACTGAGGAACAACGTAAAACAATGCAACGATGACGGCGTGCGCCTGTTACCTAGCTGCTCACAGACGAGCGTTTGTGAATCCGTGTCATCCTTCCTGGTGAGGATAGCACCTACTGACCCCTGGTGGAGAAGGTGGGAATAACAGTGCATCGTTACGGCGCAATATTAATGCCTACACTTAATATTAGCATTTACATTCAGCCATAGAGCAAGCGCTTGTCTGTATTTAAAGTAGTAGTACTATTCAGTATTTAAAGAGTACTAGACAGTATTTAAAGAGGAGCACCAGACAGGATGTATAGAGCCGTACCTTCACAGTCTTGGGGATCTGGTCCACGTACTGGGGCTTGACGATGGCCCGCAGGTCGTCCTCCAGGATCTTGGTGAAGTAGTTCTGGAGCTCCGAGCCCCGGAAGTAGGTCAGGATCTCCTGCCAATCGGGGGGGTTCTGGGAGAGACCAGTCAGATCACCAGGAGTACCAGTGAGTAAAGGCTTGGTTATGGTATCCACGTCGACACAGTCGTGAACCTGTTTTGGTTCTGCCTCGGGTTTTAGTGAGCGGGCCAATCACAGCCCTTGCTGCTGCGTCGCTCGTTACAATTTTTGGGAGGCGCACCTCCCAAAAATTGGCCCTTGCGGTGGACGCAAGGAGGGTCCGCAAGGACATAAGGGGTCCGTTAACCCCCTTGCGTAGCCTCGGCGTGGAACCATAACTAAGCCTTAACTCGCTCCAAGTAGAACCACCATGGAGACCATTAAGGTCAGTGTTCTGAACTCACGTCGAACTTGCCCAAGTTGGGCTTCTGTTTCCCAGCTAGGATCTTGAGAGCGGTGGACTTTCCTATTCCGTTGGTCCCCACGAGTCCTAGGACCTCACCAGGTCTGGGGATAGGCAATCTACACACACACACACACACACACACACACACACACACACACACACACACACACACACACACACACACACACACACACACACACACACACACACACACACACACACACCAGTTCAGTCATCTTAAAGGATAACCTTCAGGATTTTTCAACCTAAACTCTATATTGAAATTGGTCCGGTATCGACAGAATCAGATTGTTATTATACATTTCTGACAAGATAATGGGAAGGTTCCCAACAGAGAACTAAAACGTACTAAGAAAGATATGTCAACTTGATCCGGCCTGTTTGTTATTGTGTTTAACCGAGTCTCGATCAAGTAATTTCCCTATTGTCCTGATGATCTCAATCCTCCTTTACCCAAATCCTTTAGATAACACTAAGCTGCCTTTTCTGTAGTCCAACACAACAAGCTCTTGCCGGCAATCCCCTCTCCTACCCCCATTGATGTTTCCACCCCTCTCGTCATGCAACAACTCAACTTCTCTGTGAGCAAAACTTGTGAATCAAGCTACAAATAACTATTGCATCATAGGGTTTCATTGAGGGCCATTTCACAACTGGAATAGCTGAACTCTCACTTAATACAGGACAATTTTCCAGAAACTGTACTTAGACCCAAAATTACTACTTAGACCCTCCCCCAAAATTACAAGAAAATAGGGTCCAGTTTGAAAAATTCCCAAGTTCTAATTAAACTCTAGAGTGAGTGTGCAGTATGTGTGTATTTCCTTGTGCTTGTGTGCGTGCGTGAGTGCATACCGGTGAAGTTTGAAGGAATTGGCACAGTATCTATGTGTGGTCTCCTTCTCCAGATTGCTGGGCAGATTGACGATGGACAACGCCCCAAACGGACATTTCTAGAACAAACAGGCAACACAATGTTTCCCCGTGTTAGAGAGAGATAGACAACAATGAACAATAACAAACACACGGCTCAGACGCCTCATTCTACTGACCAATGTCATACAAAAAACCTTAGCAGGACGGAAGAGGAATGAGAGGATAGGAAGAGGGGAGAGGATGAAAGGAGGATATGAGGAGGGAGTTGGAGAGGATAAGTCATAGTAACGGTTACCTTGACACAGATACCACATCCTATACAGAGAGACTCGGAGATCCACACAATCTTACTCTGAGGTGTGACCTCGATGCACAGCTTGCCTGGGAATAAACACACACACACACGTATTTAGGAGTTATGAAAAACTTACCATGACTTTGTATACATACTTTATATATAAAACACCTTTCATAACTCAAGACACACCCTTTATGTATTACACTTCCATAACTTTAGACACACAATTTTTATAACACTTTTTTTGGGCTAACTAACTGTAGCTCCAGACCTATCTAGTAGCCAAATGTAATGCTAGACCTAGCTAGAATCTAACTGTAGCTCCAGACCTAGCTCATAGCTAGCGGCCTCACCCATGCGCACCACCGGGCAGCTTTTCTTGCACTCTTGTCTGCATTTCTTGGGTTTGCACTTGTCTCTGTTGACAATGGCTACCCTGGTATTCTTTTCGGCCATGATGGGCTGGGGGTGGGGGGGGCCAGGCTGGGACCACACAAACACACACACAGACAGACAGACAGACACACACACACACACACCCCAGGAGAGCTGTAGGCGAGGGAGAAGACTTCAGTATCTAGTATCTAGTAATTTATGAGATGGTTTTATCCACCGCGACATACAGTGAATACAGAGACAGGTCATTAAGGAGCAGGTAGGGGTGAGACAGTACAGAGAAGGGTCATTAAGGAGCAGATAGGGGTTAGACAGTACAGAGACATGTCATTAAGGAGCAGGTCGGGGTTAGACAGTACAGAGACAGGTCATTAAGGAGCAGGTAGGGGCTAGACAGTACAGAGACAGGTCATTAAGGAGCAGGTAGGGGCTAGACAGTACAGAGACAGGTCATTAAGGAGCAGGTAGGGGCTAGACAGTACAGAGACAGGTCATTAAGGAGCAGGTAGGGGCTAGACAGTACAGAGACAGGTCATTAAGGAGCAGGTAGGGGCTAGACAGTACAGAGACAGGTCATTAAGGAGCAGGTAGGGGCTAGACAGTACAGAGACAGGTCATTAAGGAGCAGGTAGGGGCTAGACAGTACAGAGACAGATCATTAAGGAGTAACATCACATGAAGGTTGTGTCCATGTCTTGAATGTGTTATAATGCATATTTATCAACAGCTTAATACAATCCTGAATACATGATGTCCATGTCTGGACTGTAATGAAGCATAAACAACAGCTTGATTAAATACTAGAGCTGAGCTGGTCCAACAGTGAATGACTTTTTACTTAAACTTATATTGTAAAATACAGACAATGTGTAGTTTTCTTCTCACTATATTAGGACTGTTAGTATTTCGGTGTTAGTACTATGTCAGGACTGTGCGAATACGATGGGACTGTGCTAGTACTATGATAGAACTGAATGGACTGTGTGAGTAGTATGGCGCTAGTACAACGATAGGACTGTGAAAGTAGTACTACGATAGGACTGTGTTAGTACTATGTTAGGACTGTGATAGTACTATGTTAGCAGTACAGTGTTCATACTAACACAGTGCCAATATTACAATAATAACGGTTTGGGCATTTAATAAAAATTTATAGAACAGGTATAAATGTTTTTCCTTTTTCTGGTGTCTAGGCCTGCCGTGCAATTCCATCAAAACTTTTCACCATGTACAAACCACCTATTTACTCTGGGATAATTGGAAGTAGGTCTACCCTGATAGTATGGAAGCTGTGTCTTGGGTAACTTTTTAGGCTACTGACTTGGGACGATACGTGTATCTGAAAGCAACTGATGTCCAAGCAGCAATCTTTTTGCTGTGGTAGTTATGCAGTTTATTTAATTGAAGCACTTTAGCAATTAAAAGAAAAAAAATTGATTTGTGCAGCAGCTGTCTCCTCTTGCTTTGATATAGCCTTGGAAAGTTACACACAATCAATGATTAATTGTTTTTACCGTTAACCGCGGGGTTCTCAGACGAACATCCACCGGTTCGAAGATATCCACACCTTGTCAACACTAGTGTAACTAATATGCGAGTACTGTGTTATTAATGTGGTAGTAATGTGGAAGTCGGCCAGAGTTCTGTTATCCCTGCATAGTGCGTGTCGGCAATGGTTGTTAAAAGTTGTTTAAAGTTGTTAAAGTTAAATCCCCTCACACTTCCTTGTGGTTTCATGTTGTAACGATGTTCTTTGGTTTAGTGGTGTTTTCTGAACGCTGGCCACTGGAGCTGTGTGCTCCTACCTGACATGGTGCAACGACCAGTAACACTTAACACACCAGTAGGTTAACCCTTCTCTGACCGCCACCGTTGAATCCACACCCTCCAATGGCAATACACATACAAGTAAGTCGACTCAAAGTGTGTTAAAATTATCCTGATGTGAGCTAACACATAGTGGTTGCCCACCCGGCAAAGTTACAGCTCCATGTCCCTCTACTTGACAGCTGCCATGCTGTGGAAGAGCTGTGTGCGTTTGTGACATTCTATGCATTAGATATCCCATATAAGTACATGTTCTAAGTAATGGATTGTATCTGGAGAAGTCAAGCAAGATGTACAAACTCACCGCTACTCGGCTCCTGACAACGCGCTCCTTAACATCGACCGATGAGTGTGGGGATAGAGCTTATTATTTTTGCTAGGAGGAATCAGTGATCTTCCAGAAGCAACGTGTTCTTTCAGCCGGGTCTGGAGAGATGGCGCCGACACGCACTAAGATCTGCGACGTGCCGCGTCACAGCCCCGGCGACCCGGCGGACGGACGTCACCACCCCGCGACCCGGCGGACGAGGGAGTGGGAGATTCAACTCGCTAATAAGTATAAACCATATCGGTGCTTCGTTGTGTCCACAGCCTGTCACATACGTGTCATATCCTCAGTGTGTCGAAACAGGGTCTTCGTTGTTCGCGTTGCCGTGGACCGCGCTGCGCTGAACGTGGAGGTACGAGTCGTTAGAGACCGTTCGTTGATGTCCATGTTATGAGTCATAGTATTATTAATAGACTAAACACATCGCTACCAGGACCGCCGCAGCCCATAATGTAACATCCGCAACTACCACACACCATCGGTATCGTTACCATAACTACCATGGACCATATATCGTTACCAGGACGTTGAGGACGTTGGCACTACGCACTATGGGTGACAATCCTCTCAATGGAGTGCCCTTTTCATTACAATATGGTTATCTGATCTTATTTAAATGCAATCAACTCCATTGGATATCTTGGGTCATCCCCCTTGAATCGGAATGCCTTTGGTCTTTGGTTCCACAGAAATGTGCCATCTATGAGCATCTTTCCGTCAATAAGTCTGAAGCGGTCAGTCACTTCAGAACGCTGACTAAACACAATCGGATTAGAATTGGAATTACAGAAATAGGGTCATAATTGCGACTAAATGCACGACATATATCGTTACCATAACAATCATGGCCCGTCGAAAGCGTTACCATAACTACCATACATCATCGATGTCGTTACCATAGCTACCTTCCAAAGACCAATTGATATCGATACCATATACCGTTACCATAAGAGCCATGGCCCATCGATATCTTTACCATAACTACCATGGTGCATAGATATTGTAACTATAACTACCATAGACATCGTTACCATAAATACCATGATGTCCCAAATATTTCGTTACCATAGACCTTAGATATCGTTACAATGACTACTTTGTCGGTATCTACCATAAATAACATTGACTGTAGATATCGATGCCTTAACTACTGTAGCCCATTGATATCATTACCACGCTGTTACCATAACTACCAACATGTGTTTTATGTAGGGAAAATCTATTTCAGAAATTATTTTCATTCTTGTTAGACCTATAATAACAGCTGGACTCTTGTTTGTGACACGTAAAATGTGGTAAGCTAAGTGCTAGAGCCAATGTGATTGGCAGGTCGAGTGCTAAGGTGGAGAGTGGTGGAGCTCACCTGCAGGGTTCTCCTTTCAGGATGGCCACCCCGAGCAAGACCCCGCCCGGGGCTGACCCCAAGCAGCTGGAGCGGACCGGGACCGTCCGGGAGATCGGATCCCAGGCAGTTTGGTCGCTGTCCTCCTGCAAACCTGGTAACTGTGGTGCTGTGGCAGTTCTATGTTTGTACTATTGTAGTATTAACAAAGTAGTAGTAGTATTATGTTAGTACTATGGTAGTTCTATGTTTGTACTATTGTAGTATTAACAAAGTACTAGTAGTACTATGTTAGGACTGTGGTATGGAGTCAAAAACGAGTCCAGAAAGCGTTGTAAACGCAAGTGAAGTATTATCTGTAAGTACATAATGAACACTTGAAATAGTTGTTTTTGACATTGTCTCAGTTTTTTGTGTTTGATACAATTTGCGTTTACAACGGGTTTTTTTGCAATAATTGTCTTTGCATTTCACTGGTGGGCTGATTTTGACATGCAGGTTGCGTAGAGCCCCCTTTAACACATAGTTCCCGGTAAATGACCAAGGGATCGTCCAGCAGATGGCGGCACACCTATGGATGCTGTGTTGGAACTGTGGTATTATTGTAGGTCTATGTTAGTACTGTGATAATATGTGCTGTGGTACTATGTACTGTAGTAGTTATATTTTAGTACTATGGTAGTACTATGTTAGTAGTGTGGTGCTGTCGAACTACGGTAGTACTAGTCTATGTTAGTAGTGTGGTGCGTGCTATGGTAGACTGGGTAGCCCCGCCCATTCTGCCGGCGATTTGAGTTCGCCCTGCATAAGGGTCTGGAGAAGAGCAATACATTTCTTTCTAGTATCGATACGTTTTTTGCGGGAGCCAATCACCAAGCTGGCTTTTCCCCCTGTCGCGCTATTGGCTGGTTTAACACAATGATGACAGGGAAGCGACGGCAAGCAGCCAATTGCGTAGAGTCAGTTTAACTCCGCCCGTTGATCACGCCTCTTGTGCTGAAGAAAATGACAGCAGCTTCCCCAGACCAACGTGAAATCTACGATTGAGCTTGGTCTGGCAATAGCCAGGCTAGTGCTATGGTAGTACTATGTTAGGACTGCGGTACTATGGTAGTACTATGTTATTACTGTGGTGCTCTGGTAATATTATGTTAATACAATGTTACTCTGCTAGAGGTCCTGTTATCCCTGTAGCATGTTCTGTTAGGTGTGTCATAGCTAATCAACCTTCTTGATCAAGCTTGATTTATGAACACTAGAACACAGGAATTACGAGAATAGACGAGGATCTGTGGAGCAGATCTTCTGCAAAAGGTTTATGGAAGACGAATGTAGAGACAGTGGACAGTGGACTCCATCACAGTAGCCCCTCCCCTGTCCCCGGATCAGGCTTTGGAGTGGACCAGCTGCGAGACGACAACCTGGAGACATACTGGCAGTCCGACGGCTCCCAGCCCCACCTGGTCAACATCCAGTTCAGGTAACTCACCTGGTCAAAACCTTCAGTGGAGGTAACAAACTCAAATGGACAAGATGTGTGTTTATGTTTGCGTTGATGTGTGCAGGAGGAAGACCACTGTGAAGATGTTGTGTATTTATGCTGACTACAAGTCTGACGAGAGCTACACGCCCAGTAAGATCTCTGTCCGCGTCGGGAACAACTTTCACAATCTGCAGGAAGTTAGAGTAAGAACATATACCGGTTCCACCTCCCATATTTACCCACCTGTCTCACCTCCATATAACCTCTACCCACCTGTCTGTCCCTCTGCAGCAGCTAGAGATGGTGGAGCCCAGTGGGTGGATTCACATCTCCCTGCTGGATGCGGTAATGGATCATGTCTTTGTGTAGTATACTCTATGTCAGGGGTTTTCAAACTGTGCACCGAGCCTCGCCTAGGGGGCGCCAGAGTTCTTCAGCGGGGGAGCGACGGGAGCAAAAAATCCATAATAAATAAATAAAAAATAATAAAAAATATCTAGATGTATAATAGATGTTTAAAATGTGTAAAAGAACAAAAATATCTTTAAAAACATAGTGTTTGAAATGTTTAAAAAACATGTTTAAAATGTGTAAAATAATTAAAAGATCTTTTCAAAACAAAGATTTTGAAAATGGGGGGGGGGGGGGGGTGCAGCTGTTTATTTGTACTCTGAGGGCGGGGGGGGGGGGGGGGTCACTCTCTCACACTTTGAAAACCCCTGCTCTATGTAGTATAAGTAGTATTTACGTGTACAACAGGGGAACGGTCCATCTAGTATTAATAGTGTCTCTATGTGACCCCAGGCCAACAGTCCGATCCGGACCTTCATGATACAGGTGGCGGTGCTGGCCAACCACCAGAACGGCCGGGACACCCACATGAGACAGATCAAGATCTACACGCCGGTGGAGGAGAGCTCCATCGGGAAGTTCCCGCGATGCACCACGGTGGACTTCATGATGTACAGGACCATCCGGTGACTCCAGAGCCCACCACCATCCTTATCAATATGGACATGAATTTAAACGTCTCTCTCTCTCTCTCTCTCTCTCTCTCTCTCCTGGTGGAGTATCAAACTTACCTGGTTACCTCTACACGTCCTTACAGAGGAACAAGAGGAGGTTCTCCTCCCACACCCTGCTGGGTGCCACTCGGCAGCGTCCCAGACGGGCGCCGATAACCATGTGCTTCTGGCTGCATTTTCAGGGGAGGACACGCGTATAGATGATGTTGAAGAGCCTTTCTGTGCGTCAAATGACCCCGTGTAGCCACTTCTCTGCTGTGTTTCTATTAAAAGTGTGTTTCACGTGTATGCCAGTCTCTTGAGGTTTATAAACACAGAACATACATCTATGTGTGTCACTTCTACCATGACAGTCTATGTATAGATAGATACACATCTCACTTTTAAGATTACCATCTCAAATCACTATATATCGGGTGAAAAAGTGTGTGAAAAAATAGTGTACATACTTGTACAAAGCGTGAGGTGGTAAATGTCTCCGAAGTCTCATACTCACTTCCTGTGTGGACCATCACCTAACGTTTTTGTGACTTCCTGTGTGACATATTCGCCCCCTCAAGAGAGATGCCGAGAATCGGAGTGACAAACTGAGTCAGAGTGCTTGTCGCAGAAGAGAGATATACTAAGAATCAGAGTGGCAGATAAGGAAGGGAAGTAACTTGGATACAGGTTTCCATTCTTAGGGACGGACTGATTGCTTTGTTTCCATGATGACTATGTATTGGTTGAGAGGAGTGTACCTTGCAGGTGAGTTCTCCTTTCACACTTGTTCAAGTGATAACGCACATGATATTGAAAGCTGAACCTGTGAGTTTGAAACCTGTTCAAATTAAAACGATCATAATCCTTTCTCGCTTTCTCTCAGGGCTCTTCTTGGTACCTCTTACTTCTGCGATCAACTCCACCTCTCAGCAGACTACTGTGGCCACAGAAGGTGCAGATATTGACTAAATGTTTCACTTTATCCCTGAGGGACTTTTATTGTGAAGGAAGGATCATCTATTGTTCCATTACACCTCTCATGGGACTTAAACTGTAAAGGAAGATCAAGATATTAACCTAATGTTCCAGGCCACTTAGGGATTTTTACTGTGAAGGAAGGACTATATATATACAGTATTAACCAAATTCTGAGATGGATGGTCCAGTCCAGATATGAACTCAGTGTTCCACTATACCTTTGAGGGGACATCTACTGTGAAGGAAGGTCCAGATATTAACCAATTGTTCCACTATAGTATGACACTGAGGAACTTAGAAGGAAAATATTCCCCTTGTTGTGTGTAACCTACTGTGTTCCTACAGTTCCAACTACAGTCCCAAACTTGTCCACAAGTTCTGAGCCAACCACAGCAGATAACGGCTCATCCACACTCGATTCCAAGATACCAGCCACCATTTCCATGGTAATGTCAACCCTATCCACTTCCATCACAGCCAATAGTCAAATCATCAAGCATGGGCCTTGTCTATTTTCTTGGTCATTGTCTGATATATGTTAGTGTGGAGACTGATTTGATAGTTTGGTATGGAGAATGTTTTGATACTTTAGTTAAGTATGGAGTTACAATAATTGTATAGTTTCTTATGTTATGGGCTTCAGTCACACAGGGGATTACTTATTATAAGTTACTGGGATGTGTGGGCTGTTCTTAATGAAGCAAGTTGCGGGGAGAAGAGACCCAATCATTCACCTGGTATAGTTGATCAATCCAAGCAGGTAGCGGTGTATTGGGAGGCATCAGGGAAAAGTTGGATTTGTTGGGCTGAGTGTCCGCGCTCAAACTGAGGCGATAGAAGCCCAGTGCAGCAGTGATTTTGTTGCAAACCTGCCATCTGGTCTGTGTAAACACTCCAATTGTAGAAAAACCTAACCCGGAGCTACATGTAGTACATCAGTGTCTGCATGTCTGCATGAAGGAAGATATCAACACAAATGCATCAGTCCATCTCCTCTCTCCCTCCGTAAAGACACTGTCACCCTCACTGACAACCAGAGGAAATGCAAATACACGACAGGAAACAGTGCACCCTGCAACCACTTCCAGCGATTCACAGCAGCCAAACACCACAGCAAGCCTCGTTCAAACAGCCAGCAGCCCTGCCGGCACAGTTTCCACAGTGACGTCTTCAACAATTGCAGGTAGGGGACTAGGGACACACACACACACACACACACACACACACACACGAGTGTGCTCAAATTATTATTTGATTTGTTCTCCCTGCTACTCTGTCTTTCACAGGAGAGATCAGATCTGAAATGTGGGTTACGTCCCTCTATACACTGTATTGTATAGACATACCCGTTTATTCAGTTCATTGGTCTACTCTCTCTACAGGTTATGTGTTGTTGGTGATAATACTCTCTCTACAGGTTATGTGTTGTTGGTGATAATAGTCTCTCTCTCTCTACAGGTTATGTGTTGTTGGTGATAATAGTCTCTCTACAGGTTATGTGTTGTTGGTGATAATAGTCTCTCTACAGGTTATGTGTTATTGGTGATAATAGTCTCTCTCTCTACAGGTTATGTGTTGTTGGTGATAATACTCTCTCTCTCTACAGGTTATGTGTTGTTGGTGATAATAGTCTCTCTCTCTGCAGGTTATGTTTTCTTAGTGATAATAGTCTCTCTCTCTCTACAGGTTATGTGTTGTTGGTGATAATAGTCTCTCTACAGGTTATGTGTTGTTGGTGATAATAGTCTCTCTCTACAGGTTATGTGTTGTTGGTGATAATAGTCTCTCTACAGGTTATGTGTTGTTGGTGATAATAGTCTCGCTCTCTCTACAGGTTATGTGTTGTTGGTGATAATAGTCTCTCTACAGGTTATGTGTTGTTGGTGATAATAGTCTCTCTACAGGTTATGTGTTGTTGGTGATAATAGTCTCGCTCTCTCTACAGGTTATGTGTTGTTAGTGATAATAGTCTCTCTCTCTACAGGTTATGTGTTGTTGGTTATAATAGTCTCTCTCTACAGGTTATGTGTTGTTGGTGATAATAGTCTCTCTCTCTACAGGTTATGTTTTCTTAGTGATAATAGTCTCTCTCTACAGGTTATGTGTTGTTGGTGATAATAGTCTCTCTCTCTACAGGTTATGTGTTGTTGGTGATAATAGTCTCTCACTCTACAGGTTATGTGTTGTTGGTGATAATAGTCTCTCTACAGGTTATGTGTTGTTGGTGATAATACTCTCTCTCTCTACAGGTTATGTGTTGTTGGTGATAATAGTCTCTCTCTCTCTACAGGTTATGTGTTGTTGGTGATAATAGTCTCTCTACAGGTTATGTGTTGTTGGTGATAATAGTCTCTCTCTCTCCTCAGGTTATGTGTTGTTGGTGATAATAGTCTCTCTCTACAGGTTATGTGTTGTTGGTGATAATAGTCTCTCTCTCTCTCCTCAGGTTATGTGTTGTTGGTGATAATAGTCTCTCTCTACAGGTTATGTGTTGTTGGTGATAATAGTCTCTCTCTCTCCTCAGGTTATGTGTTGTTGGTGATAATAGTCTCTCTCTCTACAGGTTATGTGTTGTTGGTGATAATAGTCTCTCTCTCTCCTCAGGTTATGTGTTGTTGGTGATAATAGTCTCTCTCTCTCCTCAGGTTATGTGTTGTTGGTGATAATAGTCTCTCTCTCTACAGGTTATGTGTTGTTGGTGATAATAGTCTCTCTCTCTCCTCAGGTTATGTGTTGTTGGTGATAATAGTCTCTCTCTCTCTACAGGTTATGTGTTGTTGGTGATAATAGTCTCTCTCTCTCCTCAGGTTATGTGTTGTTGGTGATAATAGTCTCTCTCTACAGGTTATGTGTTGTTGGTGATAATAGTCTCTCTCTCTCCTCAGGTTATGTGTTGTTGGTGATAATAGTCTCTCTCTCTCTACAGGTTATGTGTTGTTGGTGATAATAGTCTCTCACTCTACAGGTTATGTGTTGTTGGTGATAATAGTCTCTCTACAGGTTATGTGTTGTTGGTGATAATACTCTCTCTCTCTACAGGTTATGTGTTGTTGGTGATAATAGTCTCTCTCTCTCTACAGGTTATGTGTTGTTGGTGATAATAGTCTCTCTACAGGTTATGTGTTGTTGGTGATAATAGTCTCTCTCTCTCCTCAGGTTATGTGTTGTTGGTGATAATAGTCTCTCTCTACAGGTTATGTGTTGTTGGTGATAATAGTCTCTCTCTCCTCAGGTTATGTGTTGTTGGTGATAATAGTCTCTCTCTACAGGTTATGTGTTGTTGGTGATAATAGTCTCTCTCTCTCTCCTCAGGTTATGTGTTGTTGGTGATAATAGTCTCTCTCTCTACAGGTTATGTGTTGTTGGTGATAATAGTCTCTCTCTCTCCTCAGGTTATGTGTTGTTGGTGATAATAGTCTCTCTCTCTCCTCAGGTTATGTGTTGTTGGTGATAATAGTCTCTCTCTACAGGTTATGTGTTGTTGGTGATAATAGTCTCTCTCTCTCCTCAGGTTATGTGTTGTTGGTGATAATAGTCTCTCTCTCTCTACAGGTTATGTGTTGTTGGTGATAATAGTCTCTCTCTCTCCTCAGGTTATGTGTTGTTGGTGATAATAGTCTCTCTCTACAGGTTATGTGTTGTTGGTGATAATAGTCTCTCTCTCTCCTCAGGTTATGTGTTGTTGGTGATAATAGTCTCTCTCTCTCTACAGGTTATGTGTTGTTGGTGATAATAGTCTCTCTCTCTCTCCTCAGGTTATGTTTTCTTAGTGATAATAGTGATAGCCCTTGCTGTGCTTTGCTGGGTCCTCATTACTCTCAGGAGAAAATCCAGGGTGAGTCAGCTTAACTAAAGCCAACATAATAAATATAGTATAGTTTTTTATATAGACAAAACTCTTCAAAGTTTAGAGAACATACTAATGAAAACTGTGTGTGTGTGTGTGTGTGTGTGTGTGTGTGTGTGTGTGTGTGTGTGTGTGTGTGTGTGTGTGTGTGTGTGTGTGTGTGTGTGTGTGTGTGTGTGTGTGTGTGTGTGTGTCAGTGGTATTCCTTTGACTTCAAGTACCCTGTACTCCTGACGGACCCTCCAGGATCCTTCGAGACCGTCAACATGGACGGACTGAGTGAGTCTGTGCTCCTGTAGTCACAGTATCTGTGTACTCCAAGGTGTGTGTATGTTAATGTGTGTGTGTGTGTGTTTCTGTCACCTGCAGATACTGTTGACCTTTCACCTTTGCCAGCATCCAATGGGGAGTGTCTCCTGGACCAGGAGGTGCTCCGGCCCTCTAGCGGCTGCCTCCCATTGGACACTGAGCAGACTGACAGCAAGTGGGACCAATCAGACGGAGTGTCACTTCATATAACAGAGGAAGAGCCGGAGAACAGTACTGCACTGTCCGGTTCTACTGCACCCTAGTACTGTGTATGTACCCTAGTATTATACTGTCTATGTACCCTGTATGAATACTGTGTGTATCCTGTTAGTGCACTGTGTATCTACCCTGTATGCATGCTGTATGTGTACCCTAGTACTGTACTGTGTATGTCCCCTATAACTGTGTATCCTAGTATTGTAATGTGTACCCTGTATAAATACTGTGTATGCACCCTGTATGAAAACTGTGTATGTATCCTGTATGAAAACTGTAAGTACCCTATTCTGTCTTTTAACATTTATCTCTTCTCCTCCTCCACTCCCCTCCATTCCTCCAGTACCCTGTCTCCTCCCCTCCTCCTCTCTCCTCTCCTCCTCCTCCAGTACCCTATCTCCTTCCCTCCTCCTCTTCTCCAGAATTCCTTTCTCCTCCTTCTCTCCTCTCCTCCTCCTGTACCGTGCCTCCTCCCCTCCTCCTCCTCCTCAGGCTCAGACAAAAGATAGTGGTGGAAAAAGAGACTTGAACAAACTCGCCTTTGCTGGCTTTGGAAAAATAATAATAATTCAAACTGTCAAATATGAAATAAAATGTGGCAACGATTATTTCCCTGTCTTTCTATCAGTTTCTTTAGTATTATATTTCGGTTCACTTTACTTTGCGTAATATCTATGGAAAACACACCATATATAATATATCAAATCATTAAACATCCCTAACGGCAAACGTTACACATTTTTGACAAGTCGCTGCTCTGAAATGCTCCTACAGGTAGGTAAAGTCACAACACATAGCTCAAGGGGGTCAGAACACTCCAGGTAACGCATTTATCGGATGCCCTACTAAGCGTATCTCCACGCGTGCTTATACAATTCCCCTCCTTTTGCTTCGTAGATAACATAGCGGACCTTTAACAAATAAAGTGAGTTAAAAGCGATCATGACTTTTCTAAAGAACACGGCACTACATGACTACAATGTTCCCAAGATGGAGCACAAAATCTGCAGAGAGAGTCTCTGTGTTAGGCTGCGTTGCTGTGGTAGTACTAGTGTGTGGTGGTAGGGGGTGCTGTTGTCATCAGAGATTCCCTGTGTCAAGCTCCTTCTCCGAGTTAGTACTAGTGTGTGGTGGGGGGTTGCTGTCAATACTTTGCCCCGTGCATTCTTACCGTGTTGTTTCATGCAGGCTATAGGCTATAAACGTGGGCAACACAATGAAAAATATTAGTTGGAATTGAAATGAGAAAGAAGGAATATAAGCCACAAGTCATAAAAGGGAAATTAAATGGTTGTCACATGGAGAATTGTTGCTCCCCCTCCTTTCCACTCATATACTGTATATAAACATTTATCCAAATTGCTATGCAGAGGTGGGAGGTAACTCTACCTACTGATCTACACAGGGAATAGAACCCCTGACCCTGCAGCAGGACTAGTTAGGGAGAGGTTTATACCCTAACATGTGACTGTGCCTATCATTCATGATATAGTTCACCTCAGCTGGTAACTAGGACCACAGTACTGTCACGAGATAAAATATTAAAACACACTCAGTATCTGTTGCTTTATTTATATCATGAAGATGCAGAAGAGATTAGAATATTCATTCAGCGAGAGCAAGAAGATGACTTGTTAGTGCCACCAAATAGAAATATGTGCTATCCATTATAACACCCAGTAAATATGTCTTTAAAGAAAGAGCCCATATAGGGTGTTGATACACTGATTATTTTAGCACCAGAATTAGCATGTTGAGGTTCAGGTAGCAAGTAAGACTTTGCTAGCACATAGTAGATTCTCAAAGTTCTCATCTGGGACTATTAAGTAGGCTACTATCTTTATTATGTGATCCAGCTATATGAATTAACTGATGTTAAAAGCAATATTGAAAATATGAATAAAAGTAAAGGCTTAATCATTAACAGGGAGAGCGCAATTTCCCTTGTAAGGTCCAGGATAAGACTGACTAACTCCACGGCAATTCTCATTTGGAAATGGCTCAACTAGGAGGTCAGTTTTCAGTTCTGCTAAAGTTTTGGTCACCATCTTTCGCCCAGGAGATTCTGCAACGTTGGCACCCCAGTGTGCGCCTGCTAACCATTCCTTCTTAACGTTGCTATAGCAGCAAAATGCTGTCCAGAGTGTTTCTGGAATATTGACCTTGTTGTTGAGTGGTGGGTTAGCACTGGGAATCGCTCCAGTCACAACAAAAGCTTCATGTTTGTTGTTGTGGTTGCAGCATAATTCATCCATCACATCTTTTACGTTGTTCTCCATTGTGCTCCAGCTCCCGCTGTTGAAGGATTCATCTTGTGGCACAGCATTGGTCAGGGTGGCTGTGGATTTCTGATCATTTTCATTGCTTGCATGACAATGTGGAAACAAATGCCCTTTATTATAAGGCATTTTTTCATCCTGGTAGTCCACTAAGGAAGCCTCGTGTGTTGGATTCTTCATTTTTTACATGTTCACTAAATTACTTTGTTCATCTTCAAGCTGCAAAGAAGAGAGAAATCAAGGTTTATTTAAGTTGCCCGCTCTGAAGTCGTTCTAGTTCAATACCCAACGTACCATATTGCCATTCATTAACAACAACAGCTACTATTTTAGTTACATACTTAATTAACAATTAACTAAGGTCATTATCTTAGTTACAAATTAAATATTAAATTACCTGTGGCTCTCCCTTCCATGTGGCACTGGGTCTCCCCACTGTGTGTCCTGTGTATTTATATGCAGAAAACACTGGGATCTTCTTATCTATGTCATAGAGCGTCATGTACTTTCTGACATTATAGAATGTTTGGCATATGGGCTTGTAGCGATTCTGGTCCGGAATGTTCCCCTCAATCAACGCTCCTGGTATTTCTGGTGGGGTTCCTTCCAGGAAGAATTCATCACAGTCGCCGACTGATGTCACCACCTCAGTGGCTGTAGGATCCATGGACACGAGAAGCAGAATGACAAGAGCCAATGGACAGCCACCAGTCACTGATGACATCATCACAGGCTGCAGATCTGTATATATTTTATATATCATTATATATCATATTGATCTCAATTACAAATGATCAAAAAAAATGTTTTTGTGTAAATATACAAATTGTGAATTCACAAATATGCAGACACAGAATTTATAATATAAATATATGTGAATAAATCCAATTCTTTATCTGATCCTTTATTTATCACTGGATTCGTATGAGCGTTAAAATCATTGTGTGTAATAAGTGAAACCAGGTTGAAAGAGTTGGTGAAGAGTTAAAACTTACGGGATCCCAGCTGATGTTTGGTGTGGGTTCTCTGAATCAAATGGTCCAAAAGTCGTCTGTTTCCTTCTATCCTTTCAAATGGATAAAAGACGCACCAACTCTGCCACTGCAAAAGTAAAAGGAGAGAATCTTCTGATCTTTCGACGGAGCAGACTTACTATATATGAGCACTCCATTGTCAACAGTTAGAGATATCTGTAATTCAGTTTTGAATAGTCACAACTGAAATACTTATCAGCCGTTATGTCCCTTAAATAACTCGACTCAATACACACCCCGAATGACCATCACAGATATCCCTCATTCAGTTTTGATAGTCCAAATAAAAGTTGAAGATATCTCAATCTTCATTATGACTAGTTCTAATTGTTTTGCATAACGTTGCTCATGTGAGGCAAATGCTTAGCTGGGACAAGATCTAATGGGAAAATTAATATTGGCCCTGCAGGTGGGGGGTGCACAATGCGACTTCGGTGCAGCAAAGAGGTCTGTCTGGTAGAGGTCGGTCTGTCTCTCTGGTAGAGGTCGGTCTGTCTCTCTGGTAGAGGTCTGTCTGTCTCTCTGGTAGAGGTCGGTCTGTCTCTCAGGTAGAGGTCTGTCTGTCTCTCAGGTAGAGGTCTGTCTGTCTCTCTGGTAGAGGTCGGTCTGTCTCTTAGGTAGAGCTCTAGCTTTTGTCTGTCTGTCAGGTAGAGGTGTGTCTGTCTCTCAGGTAGAGGTCCACTATCTTCTGTCTGTCTCTCTCTCGCTAGAGGTCTGTCTGCCTTTCTGCTGTTTTGGGTGTATAGCCCCACTCCCCACTCATACTGCCCCTCCCCCCAAATATATAATATACATTCTATATGATATACTATTATATAATATTGCGAAGTGTGTGGTTGATAGCTGGTTTAAGCAGCGGAGGTAAGAAAAAAAAGAGGTCTGTGTGAGGCTGCTTCTGCTTTATTTTATTTATTTTTTGCGGTTGCACCACCTGCACCACCGGTTCTCTCTGTCTGTCTGTCTCTCTGTGAAGATTTGTGTAACATTTGAATGGCTCCATGATACTCTGGAGATCAGAGGTCAAGATGCTATACGTGTCACTGTTGCTATGGAACCGAATAAAGAACAAAACCATCCTAGCACTGATGCAGTATTTTACCCGTCCATGTTACAGATGTTTTCCTAACAATGGAATATTCACCTGGTCTAATATATTCTCAAATAACACAACATTGTCTAATGTGAGCCTGTCTCCCTCTAGTGTGTTAACAGCAATATATATATGTTTAATAACATATATTGATATTTATATATATGTCTACAGCTATAAAGATATATATTATGCAGTTTTGTGTTTAATGGTAAGTGTGTGAGTGATGCTGACTAGTTCCCTCTTGTAATAGAGGTGGTTAGCCACAATGAGTCTTGTCCTCATGTCCTTCTTTGAATGGCAATGACAACCAAGAAGAACATAGAGAAACAACGAGACAGCATGATGTTATCCACATAGCTATATGATAACATCATGCTTTCTTATTCCTCAACCAGTAGAAGATTTGAGGAAGATGCAAGAAACACACCACTGACTATGGTCGCCCAACCAAGAATAACATTATAATATTTGTGTTTTAACTTTTGTAAGTTATGAGCCTTTGTTTGGGTTTACTGTACATTGGGACAGCTTGGGACAGTGTTGTTGCAGTGGAGTTACCAGGAAAGTGAGACAAAGATCATAGGATGATAAGTCTTTTGCTCAAAGCAGAAGCTGGAAGAATTTATATGAATATGTTAACTAGAAATATCAGTTTATAGTAGTATTATATGTACCATATCATTTTATAGTAATATTACAAAATGATAACTAAATCCTGTCAGTTGACCATTGACCACCAGGCCGCAGAGGTTAAGAAAAGAGACCAAAATAAAATACAATTATATAATATATATATACACTTATAAATATTTTTATTTTGCTATTTATTCTTCCATTAAATTCCACTATGTTCCATTATAATTGTCGGTAAATTGTCATTGTACCTCATTTAATTTAACAGTACAGGAGCAACTGGGTGTCGTTGACCCAACTATACCCAAATTAGTTTGATAGATTAGTTTGGTTAGTTTTTTGACTAATAGTTATAGATGTGATGCTGTTACAACAGTTTGAATCTGTGAGACTGTCACTGTATTAATACACTACTATTACCCTTTTTATTCTTCATACTTGACCTACAGTTGCAGCGTTTACTCGATTTGATGAGGCGCATCTCATCCTGACGATGTCTTCTCAGAACACGCCCTGTCTTCTATCAGTTTAAAAGAGGAATCAGAGGGCTGGACCAACGCACTTCATACCGCTGTATGGAAACAGAGACGACTGTTGGACCATTTCATTCAGAGAACCCACACCACACATCAGCTGGGATCCCGTAAGTTTTTAATGAACTCTTCACTCTTTAACAACTCTGTGAACAACCTTTAACATCAACACATAGAGTGCTGAGTAAAAGCAGATCAATACAGCATTGGTTTACTTCACAACTGAAGTAAATGATCAATTGCCTGTCTGCATCAGAATGAATATTTGTGAATTCAAAATGTGTCTATTTCCAGAAAACATGTTTGAAATTTGTTCTGTAATTGAGATTAATCAGATTCCCATAATATTTTGCTGTTAGTGGGACATCCACCCATCAGGTTCACTGTTTTCCTGCTCTGCAGATCTGCAGCCTGTGATGATGTCATCAGTGACTGGTGGCTGTCCATTGGCTCTTGTCATTCTGCTTCTCGTGTCCATGGATCCTACAGCCACTGAGGTGGTGAGATCAGTCGGCGACTGTGATGAATTCTTCCTGGATGGAACCCCACCAGAGATACCAGGAGTGTTGAAGCAGGGGAACATTCAGGACCAGAATCGCTACAAGCCCATATGCCAGAGATATAAAAATGTCACGAGGTTCATGACGCTCTATGACACAGTTAATAAGATTCCAGTGTTTTCTGCGTATAAATACACAGGACAC